>NW_027138432.1:0-48093 GCF_035084215.1 Heptranchias perlo
TGCGATATGATTGTTTATATTCTGATTAGTGTGTGATATGATTCTTTATATTCTGATTAGTGTATGATATGATTCTTTATACTCTAATTAGTGTGCGATATGATTGTTTATATTCTGATTAGTGTATGATATGATTCTTTATACTCTAATTAGTGTGCGATATGATTGTTTATATTCTGATTAGTGTGTGATATGATTCTTTATATTCTGATTAGTGTATGATATGATTCTTTATACTCTAATTAGTGTGCGATATGATTGTTTATATTCTGATTAGTGTGTGATATGATTCTTTATATTCTAATTAGTGTGCGATATGATTCTTTATATTCTAATTAGTGCATGATATGATTCTTTATACTCTAATTAGTGTATGATGTGGTTCTTTATTCTCTGATTAGTGTGTGATATGATTCTTTATACTCTGATTAGTGTGTGATATGATTCTTTATACTCTAATTAGTGTGCGATATGATTCTTTATACTCTGATTAGTGTATGATATGATTCTTTATATTCTGATTAGTGTGTGATATGATTCTTTATGTTCTGATTAGTGTATGATATGATTCTTTATATTCTAATTAGTGTGCGATATGATTCTTTATATTCTAATTAGTGTATGATATGATTCTTTATATTCTGATTAGTGTATGATATGATTCTTTATATTCTGATTAGTGTATGATATGATTCTTTATATTCTAATTAGTGTATGATGTGGTTCTTTATTCTCTGATTAGTGTGTGATATGATTGTTTATATTCTGATTAGTGTGCGTTATGATTGTTTATATTCTGATTAGTGTGTGATATGATTCTTTATATTCTAATTAGTGTATGATGTGGTTCTTTATTCTCTGATTAGTGTGTGATATGATTCTTTATATTCTGATTAGTGTGTGATATGATTCCTTATTCTCTGATTAGTGTGTGATATGATTCTTTATACCCAGATTAGTGTGTGATATGATTGTTTATATTCTGATTAGTGTGTGATATGATTCTTTATATTCTGATTAGTGTGTGATATGATTCTTTATATTCTGATTAGTGTGTGATATGATTGTTTATATTCTGATTAGTGTGTGATATGATTCTTTATATTCTGATTAGTGTGTGATATGATTCTTTATATTCTGATTAGTGTATGATATGATTCTTTATACTCTAATTAGTGTGCGATATGATTGTTTATATTCTGATTAGTGTGTGATATGATTATTTATATTCTGATTAGTGTGTGATATGATTCTTTATATTCTAATTAGTGTATGATGTGGTTCTTTATTCTCTGATCAGTGTGTGAAATGATTCTTTATACTCTGATTAGTGTGTGATATGATTATTTATATTCTGATTAGTGTATGATATGATTCTTTATATTCTGATTAGTGTGTGATATGATTCTTTATATTCTAATTAGTGTGCGATATGATTCTTTATATTCTAATTAGTGTATGATATGATTCTTTATACTCTAATTAGTGTATGATGTGGTTCTTTATTCTCTGATTAGTGTGTGATATGATTCTTTATACTCTGATTAGTGTGTGATATGATTCCTTATACTCTAATTAGTGTGCGATATGATTCTTTATACTCTGATTAGTGTATGATATGATTCTTTATATTCTGATTAGTGTGTGATATGATTCTTTATGTTCTGATTAGTGTATGATATGATTCTTTATATTCTAATTAGTGTATGATGTGGTTCTTTATTCTCTGATTAGTGTGTGATATGATTCTTTATATTCTGATTAGTGTGCGTTATGATTGTTTATATTCTGATTAGTGTGTGATATGATTCTTTATATTCTAATTAGTGTATGATGTGGTTCTTTCTTCTCTGATTAGTGTGTGATATGATTCTTTATATTCTGATTAGTGTGTGATATGATTCCTTATTCTCTGATTAGTGTGTGATATGATTCTTTATACCCAGATTAGTGTGTGATATGATTGTTTATATTCTGATTAGTGTGTGATATGATTCTTTATATTCTGATTAGTGTGTGATATGATTCTTTATACTCTGATTAGTGTGTGATATGATTCTTTATATTCTGATTAGTGTGTGATATGATTGTTTATATTCTGATTAGTGTGTGATATGATTATTTATATTCTGATTAGTGTGTGATATGATTCTTTATATTCTGATTAGTGTATGATATGATTCTTTATACTCTAATTAGTGTGCGATATGATTGTTTATATTCTGATTAGTGTGTGATATGATTATTTATATTCTGATTAGTGTGTGATATGATTCTTTATATTCTAATTAGTGTGTGATATGATTCTTTCCACTCTGATTAGTGTGTGATTTGATTCTTTATACTCTAATTAGTGTGTGATATGATTCTTTATATTCTGATTAGTGTGTGATATGATTCTTTATTCTCTGATCAGTGTGTGATATGATTCTTTATATCTGATTAGTGTGTGATATGATTCTTTATACTCTGATTAGTGTGTGATATGATTCTTTATACCCAGATTAGTGTGTGATATGATTCTTTATACTCTGATTAGTGTGTGATATGATTGTTTATACTCTGATTAATGTGGGATATGATTCTTTATATTCTGATTAATGTGTGATATGATTGTTTATACTCTGATTAATGTGGGATATGATTCTTTATATTCTGATTAGTGTGTGATATTATTCTTTATATTCTGATTAGCATGCAATATGATTCTTTATACTCTGATTAATGTGTGATATGATTCTTTATATTCTGATTAGTGTATGATAAGATTGTTTATACACTGAATAGCGGGCGATATGATACTTTATACTCTGATTTGTGTGTGATATGATTGTTTATACTCTGATTAATGTGCGATATGATTCTTTATACTCTGATTAGTGTGTGATATGATTCTTTATACTCTGATTAGTTTGTGATATGATTCTTTATACTCTGATTAGTGTGTGATATGATCGTTTGTACTCTGATTAATGTGCGATATGATTCTTTATACTCTGATTAGTGTGCGATATGATTCTTTATACTCTGATTAGTGTGCGATATGATTCTTTATACTCTGATTAGTGTGTGATATGATTCTTTATATTCTGATTAGTGTGTGATATGATTCTTTATATTCTGATTAGTGTGTGATATGATTCTTTATACTCTGATTAGTGTGTGATATGATTCTTTATATTCTGATTAGTGTGTGATATGATTCTTTATATTCTGATTAGTGTGTGATATGATTCTTGAAACTCTGATTCGTGTGTGATATGATTCTTTATATTCTGATTAGTGTGTGATATGATTCTTTATACTCTGATTAGTGTGTGATATGATTCTTTATATTCTGATTAGTGTGTGATATGATTCTTTATATTCTGATTAGTTTGTGATATGATTCTTTATACTCTGATTAGTGTGTGATATGATTGTTTATACTCTGATTAATGTGCAATATGATTCTTTATACTCTGATTAGTGTGCGATATGATTCTTTATACTCTGATTAGTTTGTGATATGATTCTTTATTCTCTGATTAGTGTGTGATATGATTCTTTATACTCTGATTAGTGTGTGATATGATTGTTTATACTCTGATTAATGTGCGATATGATTCTTTATACTCTGATTAATGTGCGATATGATTCTTTATACTCTGATTAATGTGCGATATGATTCTTTATACTCTGATTAGTGTGCGATATGATTCTTTATATTCTGATTAGTGTGTGATATGATTCTTTATACTCTGATTAGTGTGTGATATGATTCTTTATATTCTGATTATTGTGTGATATGATTCTTTATATTCTGATTAGTGTAAGTTGATTCTTTATACTCTGATTAGTGTGTGATATGATTCTTTATATTCTGATTTGTGTGCGATATGATTCTTTATATTCTGATTAGTGTGTGATATGATTCTTTATATTCTGATTAGTGTGTGATATGTTTCGTTATACTCTGATTAGTGTGTGATATGATTGTTTATACTCTGATTAATGTGCGATATGATTCTTTCTCCTCTGATTAGTGTGTGATATGATTCTTTATACTCTGATTAGTGTGTGATATGATTCTTTATACCCAGATTAGTGTGTGATATGATTCTTTATACTCTGATTAGTGTCTGATATGATTGTTTATACTCTGATTAATGTGGGATATGATTCTTTATACTCTAATTAGTGTATGATATGATTCTTTATGTTCTGATTAGTGTGTGATATGATTCTTTATTCTCTGATTAGTGTGTGATATGATTCTTTATGCTCTGATTAGTGTGTGATATGATTGTTTATACTCTGATTAGTGTGTGATATGATTCTTTATACCCAGATTAGTGTGTGATATGATTCTTTATACTCTGATTAGTGTCTGATATGATTGTTTATACTCTGATTAGTGTGTGATATGATTCTTTATACTCTGATTTGTGTGTGATATGATTGTTTATACTCTGATTCATGTGGGATATGATTCTTTATATTCTGATTAGTGTGTGATATGATTGTTTATACTCTGATTAATGTGGGATATGATTCTTTATATTCTGATTAGTGTATGATATGATTCTTTATACTCTAATTAGTGTGCGATATGATTGTTTATATTCTGATTAGTGTGTGATATGATTATTTATATTCTGATTAGTGTGTGATATGATTCTTTATATTCTGATTAGTTTGTGATATGATTCTTTATACTCTGATTAGTGTGTGATATGATTGTTTATACTCTGATTAATGTGCAATATGATTCTTTATACTCTGATTAGTGTGCGATATGATTCTTTATACTCTGATTAGTTTGTGATATGATTCTTTATTCTCTGATTAGTGTGTGATATGATTCTTTATACTCTGATTAGTGTGTGATATGATTGTTTATACTCTGATTAATGTGCGATATGATTCTTTATACTCTGATTAATGTGCGATATGATTCTTTATACTCTGATTAATGTGCGATATGATTCTTTATACTCTGATTAGTGTGCGATATGATTCTTTATATTCTGATTAGTGTGTGATATGATTCTTTATACTCTGATTAGTGTGTGATATGATTCTTTATATTCTGATTATTGTGTGATATGATTCTTTATATTCTGATTAGTGTAAGTTGATTCTTTATACTCTGATTAGTGTGTGATATGATTCTTTATATTCTGATTTGTGTGCGATATGATTCTTTATATTCTGATTAGTGTGTGATATGATTCTTTATATTCTGATTAGTGTGTGATATGTTTCGTTATACTCTGATTAGTTTGTGATATGATTCTTTATACTCTGATTAGTGTGTGATATGATTGTTTATACTCTGATTAATGTGCGATATGATTCTTTCTCCTCTGATTAGTGTGTGATATGATTCTTTATACTCTGATTAGTGTGTGATATGATTCTTTATACCCAGATTAGTGTGTGATATGATTCTTTATACTCTGATTAGTGTCTGATATGATTGTTTATACTCTGATTAATGTGGGATATGATTCTTTATACTCTAATTAGTGTATGATATGATTCTTTATGTTCTGATTAGTGTGTGATATGATTCTTTATTCTCTGATTAGTGTGTGATATGATTCTTTATGCTCTGATTAGTGTGTGATATGATTGTTTATACTCTGATTAGTGTGTGATATGATTCTTTATACCCAGATTAGTGTGTGATATGATTCTTTATACTCTGATTAGTGTCTGATATGATTGTTTATACTCTGATTAGTGTGTGATATGATTCTTTATACTCTGATTTGTGTGTGATATGATTGTTTATACTCTGATTCATGTGGGATATGATTCTTTATATTCTGATTAGTGTGTGATATGATTGTTTATACTCTGATTAATGTGGGATATGATTCTTCATATTCTGATTAGTGTGTGATATTATTCTTTATATTCTGATTAGCATGCAGTATGATTCTTTATACTCTGATTAATGTGTGATATTATTCTTTATATTCTGATTAGTGTATGATAAGATTTTTATACCCTGAATAATGTGCGATATGATTAATTATACTCTGATTAGTGTGTGATATGATTGTTTATACTCTGATTAATGTGCGATATGATTCTTTATATTCTGATTAGTGTGTGATATGATTCTTTGTATTCTGATTAGTGTGTGATATTATTCTTTATATTCTGATTAGTGTGTGATATGATTCTTTATATTCTGATTAGTGTATGATAAGATTGTTCATACCCTGAATAGCAGGCGATATGATTCTTTATTCTCTGATTAGTGTGTGATATGATTGTTTATACTCTGATTAATGTGCGATATGATTCTTTATACTCTGATTAGTGTGTGATATGATTCTTCATACTCTGATTAGTTTGTGATATGATACTTTATACTCTGATTAGTGTGTGATATGATCGTTTATACTCTGATTAATGTGCGATATGATTCTTTATACTCTGATTAGTGTGCGATATGATTCTTTATATTCTGATTAGTGTGTGATATGATTCTTTATACTCTGATTAGTGTGTGATATGATTCTTTATACTCTGATTAGTGTGTGATATGATTCTTTATATTCTGATTAGTGTGTGATATGATTCTTTATATTCTGATTAGTGTGTGATATGATTCTTTATACTCTGATTAGTGTGTGATATGATTCTTTATATTCTGATTAGTGTGTGATATGATTCTTTATACTCTGATTAGTGTGTGATATGATTCTTTATATTCTGATTAGTGTGTGATATGATTCTTTATATTCTGATTAGTGTGTGATATGATTCTTTATACTCTGATTAGTGTGTGATATGATTCTTTATATTCTGATTAGTGTGTGATATGATTCTTTATATTCTGATTAGTGTGTGATATGATTCTTTATATTCTGATTAGTTTGTGATATGATTCTTTATACTCTGATTAGTGTGTGATATGATTCTTTATATTCTGATTAGTGTGTGATATGATTCTTTATATTCTGATTAGTTTGTGATATGATTCTTTATACTCTGATTAGTGTGTGATATGATTCTTTATATTCTGATTAGTGTGTGATATGATTCTTTATATTCTGATTAGTGTGTGATATGATTCTTTATATTCTGATTAGTGTGTGATATGATTCTTTATATTCTGATTAGTGTGTGATATGATTCTTTATATTCTGATTAGTTTGTGATATGATTCTTTATATTCTGATTAGTGTGTGATATGATTCTTTATATTCTGATTAGTGTGTGATATGATTCTTTATATTCTGATTAGTTTGTGATATGATTCTTTATACTCTGATTAGTTTGTGATATGATTCTTTATACTCTGATTAGTGTGTGATATGATTGTTTATACTCTGATTAGTGTGTGATATGATTCTTTATATTCTGATTAGTGTGTGATATGATTCTTTATACTCTGATTAGTGTGTGATATGATTCTTTATATTCTGATTAGTGTGTGATATGATTCTTTATATTCTGATTAGTTTGTGACATGATTCTTTATATTCTGATTAGTGTGTGATATGATTCTTTATATTCTGATTAGTGTGTGATATGATTCTTTATATTCTGATTAGTTTGTGATATGATTCTTTATATTCTGATCAGTGTGTGATATGATTCTTTATATTCTGATTAGTGTGCGATATGATTCTTTATATTCTGATTAGTGTGTGATATGATTCTTTATATTCTGATTGGTGTGTGATATGTTTCGTTATACTCTGATTAGTGTGTGTTATGATTCTTTATTCTCTGATTAGTGTGTGATATGATTCTTTATACTCTGATTAGTGTGTGATATGATTGTTTATACTCTGATTAGTGTGCGATATGATTCTTTATACTCTGATTAGTGTGTGATATGATTCATTATTCTCTGATTAGTGTGTGATATGATTCTTTATACTCTGATTGGTCTGTGATATGATTGTTTATACTCTGAATAGTGTGTGATATTATTGTTGATACTCTGATTAGTGTGCGATATGATTGTTGATACTCTGAATAGTGTGTGATATTACTGTTGATACTCTGATTAGTGTGCGATATGATTGTTGATACTCTGATTGGTGTGCGATATGATTGTTTCTACTCTGAATCGTGTGTGATATTATTGTTGATACTCTGATTAGTGTGCAATATGATTGTTGATACTCTGATTAGTGTGCAATATGATTGTTGATGCTCTGATTAGTGTGTGATATGATTGTTGATACTCTGATTAGTGTGTGATATGATTGTTGATACTCTGATTAATGTGCAATATGATTCTTTATACTCTGATTAGTGTGTGATATGATTCTTTATACTCTGATTCGTGTGTGATATGATTGTTTATACTCTGATTAATGTGCAATATGATTCTTTATACTCTGATTAGTGTGCGATATGATTCTTTATACTCTGATTAGTTTGTGATATGATTCTTTATTCTCTGATTAGTGTGTGATATGATTGTTGATACTCTGATTATTGTGTGATATGATTGTTTATACTCTGATTAGTGTGTGATGTGATTGTTGATGCTCTGATTGGTGTGTGATATGATTCTTTGTACTCTGATTAGTGTGTGATATGATTCTTTATATTCTGATTAGTGTGTGATATGATTCTTTATATTCTGATTAGTGTGTGATATGATTCTTTATACTCTGATTCGTGTGTGATATGATTCTTTATATTCTGATTAGTGTGTGATATGATTCTTTATACTCTGATTAGTGTGTGATATGATTCTTTATATTCTGATTAGTGTGTGATATGATTCTTTATATTCTGATTAGTGTGTGATATGATTGTTTATACTCTGATTAATGTGCAATATGATTCTTTATACTCTGATTAGTGTGCGATATGATTCTTTATACTCTGATTAGTTTGTGATATGATTCTTTATTCTCTGATTAGTGTGTGATATGATTCTTTATACTCTGATTAGTGTGCGATATGATTGTTTATATTCTGATTAATGTGCGATATGATTCTTTATACTCTGATTAATGTGTGATATGATTCTTTATACTCTGATTAATGTGCGATATGATTCTTTATACTCTGATTAGTGTGTGATATGATTCTTTATATTCTGATTAGTGTGTGATATGATTCTTTATATTCTGATTATTGTGTGATATGATTCTTTATATTCTGATTAGTGTAAGTTGATTCTTTATACTCTGATTGGTGTGTGATATGATTCTTTATATTCTGATTAGTGTGCGATATGATTCTTTATATTCTGATTAGTGTGTGATATGATTCTTTATATTCTGATTAGTGTGTGATATGTTTCGTTATACTCTGATTAGTTTGTGATATGATTCTTTATACTCTGATTAGTGTGTGATATGATTGTTTATACTCTGATTAATGTGCGATATGATTCTTTCTCCTCTGATTAGTGTGTGATATGATTCTTTATACTCTGATTAATGTGCGATATGATTCTTTATATTCTGATTAGTGTGTGATATGATTCTTTGTATTCTGATTAGTGTGTGATATTATTCTTTATATTCTGATTAGTGTGTGATATGATTCTTTATATTCTGATTACTGTATGATAAGATTGTTTATACCCTGAATAGCAGGCGATATGATTCTTTATTCTCTGATTAGTGTGTGATATGATTGTTTATACTCTGATTAATGTGCGATATGATTCTTTATACTCTGATTAGTGTGTGATATGATTCTTCATACTCTGATTAGTTTGTGATATGATACTTTATACTCTGATTAGTGTGTGATATGATCGTTTATACTCTGATTAATGTGCGATATGATTCTTTATACTCTGATTAGTGTGCGATATGATTCTTTATATTCTGATTAGTGTGTGATATGATTCTTTATACTCTGATTAGTGTGTGATATGATTCTTTATACTCTGATTAGTGTGTGATATGATTCTTTATATTCTGATTAGTGTGTGATATGATTCTTTATATTCTGATTAGTGTGTGATATGATTCTTTATACTCTGATTAGTGTGTGATATGATTCTTTATATTCTGATTAGTGTGTGATATGATTCTTTATACTCTGATTAGTGTGTGATATGATTCTTTATATTCTGATTAGTGTGTGATATGATTCTTTATATTCTGATTAGTGTGTGATATGATTCTTTATACTCTGATTAGTGTGTGATATGATTCTTTATATTCTGATTAGTGTGTGATATGATTCTTTATATTCTGATTAGTGTGTGATATGATTCTTTATATTCTGATTAGTGTGTGATATGATTCTTTATACTCTGATTAATGTGTGATATGATTCTTTATACTCTGATTAGTGTGTGATATTATTCTTTATATTCTGATTAGTGTGTGATATGATTCTTTATATTCTGATTAGTGTGTGATATGATTCTTTATACTCTGATTAGTGTGTGATATGATTCTTTTTATTCTGATTAGTGTGTGATATGATTCTTTATATTCTGATTAGTTTGTGATATGATTCTTTATACTCTGATTAGTGTGTGATATGATTCTTTATATTCTGATTAGTGTGTGATATGATTCTTTATATTCTGATTAGTGTGTGATATGATTCTTTATATTCTGATTAGTGTGTGATATGATTCTTTATATTCTGATTAGTGTGTGATATGATTCTTTATATTCTGATTAGTTTGTGATATGATTCTTTATATTCTGATTAGTGTGTGATATGATTCTTTATATTCTGATTAGTGTGTGATATGATTCTTTATATTCTGATTAGTTTGTGATATGATTCTTTATACTCTGATTAGTTTGTGATATGATTCTTTATACTCTGATTAGTGTGTGATATGATTCTTTATACTCTGATTAGTGTGTGATATGATTCTTTATATTCTGATTAGTGTGTGATATGATTCTTTATACTCTGATTAGTGTGTGATATGATTCTTTATATTCTGATTAGTGTGTGATATGATTCTTTATATTCTGATTAGTTTGTGATATGATTCTTTATATTCTGATTAGTGTGTGATATGATTCTTTATATTCTGATTAGTGTGTGATATGATTCTTTATATTCTGATTAGTTTGTGATATGATTCTTTATATTCTGATCAGTGTGTGATATGATTCTTTATATTCTGATTAGTGTGCGATATGATTCTTTATATTCTGATTAGTGTGTGATATGATTCTTTATATTCTGATTAGTGTGTGATATGTTTCGTTATACTCTGATTAGTGTGTGATATGATTCTTTATTCTCTGATTAGTGTGTGATATGATTCTTTATACTCTGATTAGTGTGTGATATGATTGTTTATACTCTGATTAGTGTGCGATATGATTCTTTATACTCTGATTAGTGTGTGATATGATTCATTATTCTCTGATTAGTGTGTGATATGATTCTTTATACTCTGATTGGTCTGTGATATGATTGTTTATACTCTGAATAGTGTGTGATATTATTGTTGATACTCTGATTAGTGTGCGATATGATTGTTGATACTCTGAATAGTGTGTGATATTACTGTTGATACTCTGATTAGTGTGCGATATGATTGTTGATACTCTGATTGGTGTGCGATATGATTGTTTCTACTCTGAATCGTGTGTGATATTATTGTTGATACTCTGATTAGTGTGCAATATGATTGTTGATACTCTGATTAGTGTGCAATATGATTGTTGATGCTCTGATTAGTGTGTGATATGATTGTTGATACTCTGATTAGTGTGTGATATGATTGTTGATACTCTGATTAATGTGCAATATGATTCTTTATACTCTGATTAGTGTGTGATATGATTCTTTATACTCTGATTAGTGTGTGATATGATTGTTTATACTCTGATTAATGTGCAATATGATTCTTTATACTCTGATTAGTGTGCGATATGATTCTTTATACTCTGATTAGTTTGTGATATGATTCTTTATTCTCTGATTAGTGTGTGATATGATTGTTGATACTCTGATTATTGTGTGATATGATTGTTTATACTCTGATTAGTGTGTGATGTGATTGTTGATGCTCTGATTGGTGTGTGATATGATTCTTTGTACTCTGATTAGTGTGTGATATGATTCTTTATATTCTGATTAGTGTGTGATATGATTCTTTATATTCTGATTAGTGTGTGATACGATTCTTTATACTCTGATTAGTGTGTGATATGATTCTTCATACTCTGATTAGTTTGTGATATGATACTTTATACTCTGATTAGTGTGTGATATGATCGTTTATACTCTGATTAATGTGCGATATGATTCTTTATACTCTGATTAGTGTGCGATATGATTCTTTATATTCTGATTAGTGTGTGATATGATTCTTTATACTCTGATTAGTGTGTGATATGATTCTTTATACTCTGATTAGTGTGTGATATGATTCTTTATATTCTGATTAGTGTGTGATATGATTCTTTATATTCTGATTAGTGTGTGATATGATTCTTTATACTCTGATTAGTGTGTGATATGATTCTTTATATTCTGATTAGTGTGTGATATGATTCTTTATACTCTGATTAGTGTGTGATATGATTCTTTATATTCTGATTAGTGTGTGATATGATTCTTTATATTCTGATTAGTGTGTGATATGATTCTTTATACTCTGATTAGTGTGTGATATGATTCTTTATATTCTGATTAGTGTGTGATATGATTCTTTATATTCTGATTAGTGTGTGATATGATTCTTTATATTCTGATTAGTGTGTGATATGATTCTTTATACTCTGATTAATGTGTGATATGATTCTTTATACTCTGATTAGTGTGTGATATTATTCTTTATATTCTGATTAGTGTGTGATATGATTCTTTATATTCTGATTAGTGTGTGATATGATTCTTTATACTCTGATTAGTGTGTGATATGATTCTTTTTATTCTGATTAGTGTGTGATATGATTCTTTATATTCTGATTAGTTTGTGATATGATTCTTTATACTCTGATTAGTGTGTGATATGATTCTTTATATTCTGATTAGTGTGTGATATGATTCTTTATATTCTGATTAGTGTGTGATATGATTCTTTATATTCTGATTAGTGTGTGATATGATTCTTTATATTCTGATTAGTGTGTGATATGATTCTTTATATTCTGATTAGTTTGTGATATGATTCTTTGTATTCTGATTAGTGTGTGATATGATTCTTTATATTCTGATTAGTGTGTGATATGATTCTTTATATTCTGATTAGTTTGTGATATGATTCTTTATACTCTGATTAGTTTGTGATATGATTCTTTATACTCTGATTAGTGTGTGATATGATTCTTTATACTCTGATTAGTGTGTGATATGATTCTTTATATTCTGATTAGTGTGTGATATGATTCTTTATATTCTGATTAGTTTGTGATATGATTCTTTATATTCTGATCAGTGTGTGATATGATTCTTTATATTCTGATTAGTGTGCGATATGATTCTTTATATTCTGATTAGTGTGTGATATGATTCTTTATATTCTGATTAGTGTGTGATATGTTTCGTTATACTCTGATTAGTGTGTGATATGATTCTTTATTCTCTGATTAGTGTGTGATATGATTCTTTATACTCTGATTAGTGTGTGATATGATTGTTTATACTCTGATTAGTGTGCGATATGATTCTTTGTACTCTGATTAGTGTGTGATATGATTCATTATTCTCTGATTAGTGTGTGATATGATTCTTTATACTCTGATTGGTCTGTGATATGATTGTTTATACTCTGAATAGTGTGTGATATTATTGTTGATACTCTGATTAGTGTGCGATATGATTGTTGATACTCTGAATAGTGTGTGATATTACTGTTGATACTCTGATTAGTGTGCGATATGATTGTTGATACTCTGATTGGTGTGCGATATGATTGTTTCTACTCTGAATCGTGTGTGATATTATTGTTGATACTCTGATTAGTGTGCAATATGATTGTTGATGCTCTGATTAGTGTGTGATATGATTGTTGATACTCTGATTAGTGTGTGATATGATTGTTGATACTCTGATTAATGTGCAATATGATTCTTTATACTCTGATTAGTGTGTGATATGATTCTTTATACTCTGATTAGTGTGTGATATGATTGTTTATACTCTGATTAATGTGCAATATGATTCTTTATACTCTGATTAGTGTGCGATATGATTCTTTATACTCTGATTAGTTTGTGATATGATTCTTTATTCTCTGATTAGTGTGTGATATGATTGTTGATACTCTGATTATTGTGTGATATGATTGTTTATACTCTGATTAGTGTGTGATGTGATTGTTGATGCTCTGATTGGTGTGTGATATGATTCTTTGTACTCTGATTAGTGTGTGATATGATTCTTTATATTCTGATTAGTGTGTGATATGATTCTTTATATTCTGATTAGTGTGTGATATGATTCTTTATACTCTGATTCGTGTGTGATATGATTCTTTATATTCTGATTAGTGTGTGATATGATTCTTTATACTCTGATTAGTGTGTGATATGATTCTTTATATTCTGATTAGTGTGTGATATGATTCTTTATATTCTGATTAGTGTGTGATATGATTGTTTATACTCTGATTAATGTGCAATATGATTCTTTATACTCTGATTAGTGTGCGATATGATTCTTTATACTCTGATTAGTTTGTGATATGATTCTTTATTCTCTGATTAGTGTGTGATATGATTCTTTATACTCTGATTAGTGTGCGATATGATTGTTTATATTCTGATTAATGTGCGATATGATTCTTTATACTCTGATTAATGTGCGATATGATTCTTTATACTCTGATTAATGTGCGATATGATTCTTTATACTCTGATTAGTGTGTGATATGATTCTTTATATTCTGATTAGTGTGTGATATGATTCTTTATACTCTGATTAGTGTGTGATATGATTCTTTATATTCTGATTATTGTGTGATATGATTCTTTATATTCTGATTAGTGTAAGTTGATTCTTTATACTCTGATTAGTGTGTGATATGATTCTTTATATTCTGATTAGTGTGCGATATGATTCTTTATATTCTGATTAGTGTGTGATATGATTCTTTATATTCTGATTAGTGTGTGATATGTTTCGTTATACTCTGATTAGTTTGTGATATGATTCTTTATACTCTGATTAGTGTGTGATATGATTGTTTATACTCTGATTAATGTGCGATATGATTCTTTCTCCTCTGATTAGTGTGTGATATGATTCTTTATACTCTGATTAGTGTGTGATATGATTCTTTATATTCTGATTAGTGTGTGATATGATTCGTTATATTCTGATTAGTGTGTGATATCATTCTTTATATTCTGATTAGTGTGTTATATGATTCTTTATACTCTGATTAGTGTGTGATATGATTCTTTATATTCCGATTAGTGTGTGATATGATTCTTTATATTCTGATTAGTTTGTGATATGATTCTTTATACTCTGATTAGTGTGTGATATGATTCTTTATATTCTGATTAGTGTGTGATATGATTCTTTATATTCTGATTAGTGTGCGATATGATTCTTTATATTCTGATTAGTGTGCGATATGATTCTTTATATTCTGATTAGTGTGTGATATGATTCTTTATATTCTGATTAGTGTGTGATATGATTCTTTATATTCTGATTAGTGTGTGATATGATTCTTTATATTCTGATTAGTGTGTGATATGATTCTTTATACTCTGATTAGTGTGTGATATGATTCTTTATATTCCGATTAGTGTGTGATATGATTCTTTATATTCTGATTAGTTTGTGATATGATTCTTTATACTCTGATTAGTGTGTGATATGATTCTTTATATTCTGATTAGTGTGTGATATGATTCTTTATATTCTGATTAGTGTGTGATATGATTCTTTATATTCTGATTAGTGTGTGATATGATTCTTTATATTCTGATTAGTGTGTGATATGATTCTTTATATTCTGATTAGTTTGTGATATGATTCTTTATATTCTGATTAGTGTGTGATATGATTCTTTATATTCTGATTAGTGTGTGATATGATTCTTTATATTCTGATTAGTTTGTGATATGATTCTTTATACTCTGATTAGTTTGTGATATGATTCTTTATACTCTGATTAGTGTGTGATATGATTCTTTATACTCTGATTAGTGTGTGATATGATTCTTTATATTCTGATTAGTGTGTGATATGATTCTTTATACTCTGATTAGTGTGTGATATGATTCTTTATATTCTGATTAGTGTGTGATATGATTCTTTATATTCTGATTAGTTTGTGATATGATTCTTTATATTCTGATTCGTGTGTGATATGATTCTTTATATTCTGATTAGTGTGTGATATGATTCTTTATATTCTGATTAGTTTGTGATATGATTCTTTATACTCTGATTAGTGTGTGATATGATTCTTTATATTCTGATTAGTGTGCGATATGATTCTTTATATTCTGATTAGTGTGTGATATGATTCTTTATATTCTGATTAGTGTGTGATATGTTTCGTTATACTCTGATTAGTGTGTGATATGATTGTTTATATTCTGATTATTGTGTGATATGATTCTTTATATTCTGATTAGTGTAAGTTGATTCTTTATACTCTGATTGGTGTGTGATATGATTCTTTATATTCTGATTAGTGTGCGATATGATTCTTTATATTCTGATTAGTGTGTGATATGATTCTTTATATTCTGATTAGTGTGTGATATGTTTCGTTATACTCTGATTAGTTTGTGATATGATTCTTTATACTCTGATTAGTGTGCGATATGATTCTTTATACTCTGATTAGTGTGCGATATGATTCTTTATACTCTGATTAGTGTGCGATATGATTGTTTATACTCTGATTAGTGTGCGATATGATTCTTTATACTCTAATTAGTTTGTGATATGATTCTTTATTCTCTGATTAGTGTGTGATATGATTCTTTATACTCTGATTAGTGTGTGATATGATTGTTTATACTCTGATTAGTGTGCGATATGATTCTTTATACTCTGATTAGTGTGTGATATGATTCATTATTCTCTGATTAGTGTGTGATATGATTCTTTATACTCTGATTGGTCTGTGATATGATTGTTTATACTCTGAATAGTGTGTGATATTATTGTTGATACTCTGATTAGTGTGCGATATGATTGTTGATACTCTGAATAGTGTGTGATATTACTGTTGATACTCTGATTAGTGTGCGATATGATTGTTGATACTCTGATTAGTGTGCGATATGATTGTTTCTACTCTGAATCTTGTGTGATATTATTGTTGATACTCTGATTAGTGTGCAATATGATTGTTGATACTTTGATTCGTGTGCAATATGATTGTTGATGCTCTGATTAGTGTGTGATATGATTGTTGATACTCTGATTAGTGTGTGATATGATTGTTGATACTCTGATTAATGTGCAATATGATTCTTTATACTCTGATTAGTGTGTGATATGATTCTTTATACTCTGATTAGTGTGTGATATGATTGTTTATACTCTGATTAATGTGCAATATGATTCTTGATACTCTGATTAGTGTGCGATATGATTCTTTATACTCTGATTAGTTTGTGATATGATTCTTTATACTCTGATTAGTGTGTGATATGATTGTTTATACTCTGATTAGTGTGCGATATGATTCTTTATACTCTGATTAGTGTGCGATATGATTCTTTATACTCTGATTAGTGTGCGATATGATTGTTTATACTCTGATTAGTGTGCGATATGATTCTTTATACTCTAATTAGTTTGTGATATGATTCTTTATTCTCTGATTAGTGTGTGATATGATTCTTTATACTCTGATTAGTGTGTGATATGATTGTTTATACTCTGATTAGTGTGCGATATGATTCTTTATACTCTGATTAGTGTGTGATATGATTCATTATTCTCTGATTAGTGTGTGATATGATTCTTTATATTCTGATTAGTGTATGATAAGATTGTTTATACCCTGAATAGCAGGCGATATGATTCTTTATACTCTGATTAGTGTGTGATATGATTGTTTATACTCTGATTAATGTGCGATATGATTCTTTATACTCTGATTAGTGTGTGATATGATTCTTTATATTCTGATTAGCATGCAATATGATTCTTTATACTCTGATTAATGTGTGATATTATTCTTTATATTCTGATTAGTGTATGATAAGATTTTTATACCCTGAATAATGTGCGATATGATTAATTATACTCTGATTAGTTTGTGATATGATTGTTTATACTCTGATTAATGTGCGATATGATTCTTTATATTCTGATTAGTGTGTGATATGATTCTTTGTATTCTGATTAGTGTGTGATATGATTCTTTATATTCTGATTAGTGTGTGATATGATTCTTTATACTCTGATTAGTGTGTGATATGATTCTTTATATTCTGATTAGTGTGTGATATGATTCCTTATATTCTGATTAGTGTGTGATATGATTCTTTATACTCTGATTAATGTGTGATATGATTCTTTATACTCTGATTAGTGTGTGATATGATTCTTTATATTCTGATTAGTGTGTGATATGATTCTTTATACTCTGATTAGTGTGTGATATGATTCTTTATATTCCGATTAGTGTGTGATATGATTCTTTATATTCTGATTAGTTTGTGATATGATTCTTTATACTCTGATTAGTGTGTGATATGATTCTTTATATTCTGATCAGTGTGTGATATGATTCTTTATATTCTGATTAGTGTGTGATATGATTCTTTATATTCTGATTAGTGTGTGATATGATTCTTTATATTCTGATTAGTGTGTGATATGATTCTTTATACTCTGATTAGTGTGTGATATGATTCTTTATATTCTGATTAGTGTGTGATATGATTCTTTATATTCTGATTAGTTTGTGATATGATTCTTTATATTCTGATTCGTGTGTGATATGATTCTTTATATTCTGATTAGTGTGTGATATGATTCTTTATATTCTGATTAGTTTGTGATATGATTCTTTATACTCTGATTAGTGTGTGATATGATTCTTTATATTCTGATTAGTGTGCGATATGATTCTTTATATTCTGATTAGTGTGTGATATGATTCTTTATATTCTGATTAGTGTGTGATATGTTTCGTTATACTCTGATTAGTGTGTGATATGATTGTTTATATTCTGATTATTGTGTGATATGATTCTTTATATTCTGATTAGTGTAAGTTGATTCTTTATACTCTGATTAGTGTGTGATATGATTCTTTATATTCTGATTAGTGTGCGATATGATTCTTTATATTCTGATTAGTGTGTGATATGATTCTTTATATTCTGATTCGTGTGTGATATGTTTCGTTATACTCTGATTAGTTTGTGATATGATTCTTTATACTCTGATTAGTGTGTGATATGATTGTTTATACTCTGATTAGTGTGCGATATGATTCTTTATACTCTGATTAGTGTGCGATATGATTGTTTATACTCTGATTAGTGTGCGATATGATTGTTTATACTCTGATTAGTGTGCGATATGATTCTTTATACTCTAATTAGTTTGTGATATGATTCTTTATTCTCTGATTAGTGTGTGATATGATTCTTTATACTCTGATTAGTGTGTGATATGATTGTTTATACTCTGATTAGTGTGCGATATGATTCTTTATACTCTGATTAGTGTGGGAAATGATTCATTATTCTCTGATTAGTGTGTGATATGATTCTTTATACTCTGATTGGTCTGTGATATGATTGTTTATACTCTGAATAGTGTGTGATATTATTGTTGATACTCTGATTAGTGTGCGATATGATTGTTGATACTCTGAATAGTGTGTGATATTACTGTTGATACTCTGATTAGTGTGCGATATGATTGTTGATACTCTGATTAGTGTGCGATATGATTGTTTCTACTCTGAATCGTGTGTGATATTATTGTTGATACTCTGATTAGTGTGCAATATGATTGTTGATACTCTGATTAGTGTGCAATATGATTGTTGATGCTCTGATTAGTGTGTGATATGATTGTTGATACTCTGATTAGTGTGTGATATGATTGTTGATACTCTGATTAATGTGCAATATGATTCTTTATACTCTGATTAGTGTGTGATATGATTCTTTATACTCTGATTAGTGTGTGATATGATTGTTTATACTCTGATTAATGTGCAATATGATTCTTGATACTCTGATTAGTGTGCGATATGATTCTTTATACTCTGATTAGTTTGTGATATGATTCTTTATTCTCTGATTAGTGTGTGATATGATTGTTGATACTCTGATTAGTGTGTGATATGATTGTTTATACTCTGATTAATGTGCGATATGATTCTTTATACTCTGATTAATGTGCGATATGATTCTTTATACTCTGATTAGTGTGTGATATGATTCTTTATATTCTGATTAGTGTGCGATATGATTCTTTATATTCTGATTAGTGTGTGATATGATTCTTTATATTCTGATTAGTGTGTGATATGTTTCGTTATACTCTGATTAGTTTGTGTTATGATTCTTTATACTCTGATTAGTGTGTGATATGATTGTTTATACTCTGATTAATGTGCGATATGATTCTTTCTCCTCTGATTAGTGTGTGATATGATTCTTTATACTCTGATTAGTGTGTGATATGATTCTTTATACCCAGATTAGTGTGTGATATGATTCTTTATACTCTGATTAGTGTCTGATATGATCGTTTATACTCTGATTAATGTGCGATATGATTCTTTATATTCTGATTAGTGTGTGATATGATTCTTTATACTCTGATTAGTGTGTGATATGATTCTTTATATTCTGATTAGTGTGTGATATGATTCTTTATATTCTGATTAGTGTGTGATATGATTCTTTATATTCTGATTAGTGTGTGATATGATTCTTTATATTCTGATTAGTGTGTGATATGATTCTTTATATTCTGATTAGTTTGTGATATGATTCTTTATATTCTGATTAGTGTGTGATATGATTCTTTATATTCTGATTGGTGTGTGATATGATTCTTTATATTCTGATTAGTTTGTGATATGATTCTTTATATTCTGATTAGTGTGTGATATGTTTCGTTATACTCTGATTAGTTTGTGTTATGATTCTTTATACTCTAATTAGTGTGTGATATGATTGTTTATACTCTGATTAATGTGCGATATGATTCTTTCTCCTCTGATTAGTGTGTGATATGATTCTTTATACTCTGATTAGTGTGTGATATGATTCTTTATACCCAGATTAGTGTGTGATATGATTCTTTATACTCTGATTAGTGTCTGATATGATCGTTTATACTCTGATTAATGTGCGATATGATTCTTTATACTCTGATTAGTGTGCGATATGATTCTTTATATTCTGATTAGTGTGTGATATGATTCTTTATATTCTGATTAGTGTGTGATATGATTCTTTATATTCTGATTAGTGTGTGATATGATTCTTTATATTCTGATTAGTGTGTGATATGATTCTTTATATTCTGATTAGTTTGTGATATGATTCTTTATACTCTGATTAGTGTGTGATATGATTCTTTATATTCTGATTAGTGTGCGATATGATTCTTTATATTCTGATTAGTGTGTGATATGATTCTTTATATTCTGATTAGTGTGTGATATGTTTCGTTATACTCTGATTAGTGTGTGATATGATTGTTTATATTCTGATTATTGTGTGATATGATTCTTTATATTCTGATTAGTGTAAGTTGATTCTTTATACTCTGATTAGTGTGTGATATGATTCTTTATATTCTGATTAGTGTGCGATATGATTCTTTATATTCTGATTAGTGTGTGATATGATTCTTTATATTCTGATTAGTGTGTGATATGTTTCGTTATACTCTGATTAGTTTGTGATATGATTCTTTATACTCTGATTAGTGTGTGATATGATTGTTTATACTCTGATTAGTGTGCGATATGATTCTTTATACTCTGATTAGTGTGCGATATGATTCTTTATACTCTGATTAGTGTGCGATATGATTGTTTATACTCTGATTAGTGTGCGATATGATTCTTTACACTCTAATTAGTTTGTGATATGATTCTTTATTCTCTGATTAGTGTGTGATATGATTCTTTATACTCTGATTAGTGTGTGATATGATTGTTTATACTCTGATTAGTGTGCGATATGATTCTTTATACTCTGATTGGTCTGTGATATGATTGTTTATACTCTGAATAGTGTGTGATATTATTGTTGATACTCTGATTAGTGTGCGATATGATTGTTGATACTCTGAATAGTGTGTGATATTACTGTTGATACTCTGATTAGTGTGCGATATGATTGTTGATACTCTGATTAGTGTGCGATATGATTGTTTCTACTCTGAATCGTGTGTGATATTATTGTTGATACTCTGATTAGTGTGCAATATGATTGTTGATACTCTGATTAGTGTGCAATATGATTGTTGATGCTCTGATTAGTGTGTGATATGATTGTTGATACTCTGATTAGTGTGTGATATGATTGTTGATACTCTGATTAATGTGCAATATGATTCTTTATACTCTGATTAGTGTGCGATATGATTCTTTATACTCTGATTAGTTTGTGATATGATTCATTATTCTCTGATTAGTGTGTGATATGATTGTTGATACTCTGATTAGTGTGTGATATGATTGTTTATACTCTGATTAATGTGCGATATGATTCTTTATACTCTGATTAGTGTGCGATATGATTCTTTATATTCTGATTAGTGTGTGATATGATTCTTTATATTCTGATTAGTGTGTGATATGATTCTTTATATTCTGATTAGTGTGTGATATGATTCTTTATATTCTGATTAGTGTGTGATATGATTCTTTATATTCTGATTAGTTTGTGATATGATTCTTTATACTCTGATTAGTGTGTGATATGATTCTTTATATTCTGATTAGTCTGCGATATGATTCTTTATATTCTGATTAGTGTGTGATATGATTCTTTATATTCTGATTAGTGTGTGATATGTTTCGTTATACTCTGATTAGTGTGTGATATGATTGTTTATATTCTGATTATTGTGTGATATGATTCTTTATATTCTGATTAGTGTAAGTTGATTCTTTATACTCTGATTAGTGTGTGATATGATTCTTTATATTCTGATTAGTGTGCGATATGATTCTTTATATTCTGATTAGTGTGTGATATGATTCTTTATATTCTGATTAGTGTGTGATATGTTTCGTTATACTCTGATTAGTTTGTGATATGATTCTTTATACTCTGATTAGTGTGTGATATGATTGTTTATACTCTGATTAGTGTGCGATATGATTCTTTATACTCTGATTAGTGTGCGATATGATTCTTTATACTCTGATTAGTGTGCGATATGATTGTTTATACTCTGATTAGTGTGCGATATGATTCTTTACACTCTAATTAGTTTGTGATATGATTCTTTATTCTCTGATTAGTGTGTGATATGATTCTTTATACTCTGATTAGTGTGTGATATGATTGTTGATACTCTGATTAGTGTGCGATATGATTGTTGATACTCTGATTAGTGTGCGATATGATTGTTTCTACTCTGAATCGTGTGTGATATTATTGTTGATACTCTGATTAGTGTGCAATATGATTGTTGATACTCTGATTAGTGTGCATTATGATTGTTGATGCTCTGATTAGTGTGTGATATGATTGTTGATACTCTGATTAGTGTGTGATATGATTGTTGATACTCTGATTAATGTGCAATATGATTCTTTATACTCTGATTAGTGTGCGATATGATTCTTTATACTCTGATTAGTTTGTGATATGATTCATTATTCTCTGATTAGTGTGTGATATGATTGTTGATACTCTGATTAGTGTGTGATATGATTGTTTATACTCTGATTAATGTGCGATATGATTCTTTATACTCTGATTAGTGTGTGATATGATTCTTTATATTCTGATTAGTGTGCGATATGATTCTTTATATTCTGATTAGTGTGTGATATGATTCTTTATATTCTGATTAGTGTGCGATATGATTCTTTATATTCTGATTAGTGTGTGATATGATTCTTTATATTCTGATTAGTGTGTGATATGTTTCGTTATACTCTGATTGGTGTGTGATATGATTGTTTATATTCTGATTATTGTGTGATATGATTCTTTATATTCTGATTAGTGTAAGTTGATTCTTTATACTCTGATTAGTGTGTGATATGATTCTTTATATTCTGATTAGTGTGTGATATGATTCTTTATATTCTGATTAGTGTGTGATATGTTTCGTTATACTCTGATTAGTTTGTGATATGATTCTTTATACTCTGATTGGTGTGTGATATGATTGTTTATACTCTGATTAGTGTGCGATATGATTCTTTATACTCTGATTAGTGTGCGATATGATTCTTTATACTCTGATTAGTGTGCGATATGATTGTTTATACTCTGATTAGTGTGCGATATGATTCTTTATACTCTAATTAGTTTGTGATATGATTCTTTATTCACTGATTAGTGTGTGATATGATTCTTTATACTCTGATTAGTGTGTGATATGATTCTTTATACTCTGATTAGTGTGCGATATGATTCTTTATACTCTGATTAGTGTGTGATATGATTCATTATTCTCTGATTAGTGTGTGATATGATTCTTTATACTCTGATTGGTCTGTGATATGATTGTTTATACTCTGAATAGTGTGTGATATTATTGTTGATACTCTGATTAGTGTGCGATATGATTGTTGATACTCTGAATAGTGTGTGATATTACTGTTGATACTCTGATTAGTGTGCGATATGATTGTTGATACTCTGATTAGTGTGCGATATGATTGTTTCTACTCTGAATCGTGTGTGATATTATTGTTGATACTCTGATTAGTGTGCAATATGATTGTTTATACCCTGATTAATGTGCGATATGATTCTTTATACTCTGATTAATGTGCGATATGATTCTTTATACTCTGATTAATGTGCGATATGATTCTTTATACTCTGATTAGTGTGCGATATGATTCTTTATATTCTGATTAGTGTGTGATATGATTCTTTATGCTCTGATTAGTGTGTGATATGATTCTTTATATTCTGATTATTGTGTGATAGATTCTTTATATTCTGATTAGTGTAAGTTGATTCTTTATACTCTGATTAGTGTGTGATATGATTCTTTATATTCTGATTAGTGTGCGATATGATTCTTTATATTCTGATTAGTGTGTGATATGATTATTATATTCTGATTAGTGTGTGATATGATTGTTTATACTCTGATTAATGTGCGATATGATTCTTTCTCCTCTGATTAGTGTGTGATATGATTCTTTATACTCTGATTAGTGTGTGATATGATTCTTTATACCCAGATTAGTGTGTGATATGATTCTTTATACTCTGATTAGTGTCTGATATGATTGTTTATACTCTGATTAATGTGGGATATGATTCTTTATACTCTAATTAGTGTATGATATGATTCTTTATGTTCTGATTAGTGTGTGATATGATTCTTGATTCTCTGATTTGTGTGTGATATGATTCTTTATGCTCTGATTAGTGTGTGATATGATTCTTTATACTCTGATTAGTGTGTGATATGATTCTTTATACCCAGATTAGTGTGTGATATGATTCTTTATACTCTGATTAGTGTCTGATATGATTGTTTATACTCTGATTAGTGTGTGATATGATTCTTTATACTCTGATTAGTGTGTGATATGATTGTTTATACTCTGATTAATGTGGGATATGATTCTTTATATTCTTATTAGTGTGTGATATGATTGTTTATACTCTGATTAATGTGGGATATGATTCTTTATATTCTGATTAGTGTGTGATATTATTCTTTATATTCTGATTAGCATGCAATATGATTCTTTATACTCTGATTAATGTGTGATATTATTCTTTATATTCTGATTAGCATGCAATATGATTCTTTATACTCTGATTAATGTGTGATATTATTCTTTATATTCTGATTAGTGTATGATAAGATTTTTATACCCTGAATAATGTGCGATATGATTAATTATACTCTGATTAGTTTGTGATATGATTGTTTATACTCTGATTAATGTGCGATATGATTCTTTATATTCTGATTAGTGTGTGATATGATTCTTTGTATTCTGATTAGTGTGTGATATTATTCTTTATATTCTGATTAGTGTGTGATATGATTCTTTATATTCTGATTAGTGTGTGATATGATTCTTTATACTCTGATTAGTGTGTGATATGATTCTTCATACTCTGATTAGTTTGTGATATGATTCTTTATACTCTGATTAGTGTGTGATATGATTGTTTATACTCTGATTAATGTGCGATATGATTCTTTATACTCTGATTAGTGTGTGATATGATTCTTTATACTCTGATTAGTGTGTGATATGATTCTTCATACTCTGATTAGTTTGTGATATGATTCTTTATACTCTGATTAGTGTGTGATATGATCGTTTATACTCTGATTAATGTGCGATATGATTCTTTATACTCTGATTAGTGTGCGATATGATTCTTTATATTCTGATTAGTGTGTGATATGATTCTTTATACTCTGATTAGTGTGTGATATGATTCTTTATACTCTGATTAGTGTGTGATATGATTCTTTATATTCTGATTAGTGTGTGATATGATTCTTTATATTCTGATTAGTGTGTGATATGATTCTTTATACTCTGATTAGTGTGTGATATGATTCTTTATATTCTGATTAGTGTGTGATATGATTCTTTATACTCTGATTAGTGTGTGATATGATTCTTTATATTCTGATTAGTGTGTGATATGATTCTTTATATTCTGATTAGTGTGTGATATGATTCTTTATACTCTGATTAGTGTGTGATATGATTCTTTATATTCTGATTAGTGTGTGATATGATTCTTTATATTCTGATTAGTGTGTGATATGATTCTTTATATTCTGATTAGTGTGTGATATGATTCTTTATACTCTGATTAATGTGTGATATGATTCTTTATACTCTGATTAGTGTGTGATATGATTCTTTATATTCTGATTAGTGTGTGATATGATTCTTTATACTCTGATTAGTGTGTGATATGATTCTTTATATTCCGATTAGTGTGTGATATGATTCTTTATATTCAGATTAGTTTGTGATATGATTCTTTATACTCTGATTAGTGTGTGATATGATTCTTTATATTCTGATTAGTGTGTGATATGATTCTTTATATTCTGATTAGTGTGTGATATGATTCTTTATATTCTGATTAGTGTGTGATATGATTCTTTATATTCTGATTAGTGTGTGATATGATTCTTTATATTCTGATTAGTTTGTGATATGATTCTTTATATTCTGATTAGTGTGTGATATGATTCTTTATATTCTGATTAGTGTGTGATATGATTCTTTATATTCTGATTAGTGTAAGTTGATTCTTTATACTCTGATTAGTGTGTGATATGATTCTTTATATTCTGATTAGTGTGCGATATGATTCTTTATATTCTGATTAGTGTGTGATATGATTCTTTATATTCTGATTAGTGTGTGATATGTTTCGTTATACTCTGATTAGTTTGTGTTATGATTCTTTATACTCTGATTAGTGTGTGATATGATTGTTTATACTCTGATTAGTGTGCGATATGATTCTTTATACTCTGATTAGTGTGCGATATGATTCTTTATACTCTGATTATTGTGCGATATGATTGTTTATACTCTGATTAGTGTGCGATATGATTCTTTATACTCTAATTAGTTTGTGATATGATTCTTTATTCTCTGATTAGTGTGTGATATGATTCTTTATACTCTGATTAGTGTGCGATATGATTCTTTATACTCTGATTGGTGTGTGATATGATTCATTATTCTCTGATTCGTGTGTGATATGATTCTTTATACTCTGATTGGTCTGTGATATGATTGTTTATGCTCTGATTAGTGTGTGATATTATTGTTGATACTCTGATTAGTGTGTGATGTGATTGTTGATACTCTGATTAGTGTGTGATATGATTGTTTATACTCTGAATAGTGTGTGATATTATTGTTGATACTCTGATTAGTGTGCGATATGATTGTTGATACTCTGAATAGTGTGTGATATTATTGTTGATACTCTGATTGGTGTGCGATATGATTGTTGATACTCTGATTAGTGTGCGATATGATTGTTTCTACTCTGAATCGTGTGTGATATTATTGTTGATACTCTGATTAGTGTGCAATATGATTGTTGATACTCTGATTAGTGTGCAATATGATTGTTAATGCTCTGATTAGTGTGTGATATGATTGTTGATACTCTGATTAGTGTGTGATATGATTGTTGATACTCTGATTAGTGTGTGATGTGATTGTTGATACTCTGATTAGTGTGCGATATGATTGTTTATACTCTGAATAGTGTGTGATATGATTGTTGATACTCTGATTAGTGTGCGATATGATGGTTTATACTCTGAATAGTGTGTGATATTATTGTTGATACTTTGATTAGTGTGCAATATGATTGTTGATACTCTGATTAGTGTGCAATATGATTGTTGATGCTCTGATTAGTGTGTGATATGATTGTTGATACTCTGATTCGTGTGCGATATTATTGTTGATACTCTGATTCGTGTGTGATGTGATTGTTGATGCTCTGATTGGTGTGTGATATGATTGTTGATACTCTGATTTGTATTTGATGTGATTGTTGATGCTCTGATTAGTGTGTGATATGATTGTTGATACTCTGATTCGTGTGCGATATTATTGTTGATACTCTGATTAGTGTGTGATGTGATTGTTGATACTCTGAATAGTGTGTGATATTATTGTTGATACTCTGATTAGTGTGTGATATGATTGTTGATACTCTGATTAGTGTGCAATATGATTGTTGATGCTCTGATTAGTGTGTGATATGATTGTTGATACTCTGAATAGTGTGTGATATTATTGTTGATACTCTGATTAGTGTGCAATATGATTGTTGATACTCTGATTAGTGTGTGATATGATTGTTGATACTCTGATTAGTGTGCGATATGATTCTTTATACTCTGATTAGTGTGTGATATGATTCATTATTCTCTGATTAGTGTGTGATATGATTCTTTATACTCTGATTGGTCTGTGATATGATTGTTTATGCTCTGATTAGTGTGTGATATTATTGTTGATACTCTGATTAGTGTGTGATGTGATTGTTGATACTCTGATTAGTGTGTGATATGATTGTTTATACTCTGAATAGTGTGTGATATTATTGTTGATACTCTGATTAGTGTGCGATATGATTGTTGATACTCTGAATAGTGTGTGATATTATTGTTGATACTCTGATTGGTGTGCGATATGATTGTTGATACTCTGATTAGTGTGCGATATGATTGTTTCTACTCTGAATCGTGTGTGATATTATTGTTGATACTCTGATTAGTGTGCAATATGATTGTTGATACTCTGATTAGTGTGCAATATGATTGTTAATGCTCTGATTAGTGTGTGATATGATTGTTGATACTCTGATTAGTGTGTGATATGATTGTTGATACTCTGATTAGTGTGTGATGTGATTGTTGATACTCTGATTAGTGTGCGATATGATTGTTTATACTCTGAATAGTGTGTGATATGATTGTTTATACTCTGAATAGTGTGTGATATTATTGTTGATACTTTGATTAGTGTGCAATATGATTGTTGATACTCTGATTAGTGTGCAATATGATTGTTGATGCTCTGATTAGTGTGTGATATGATTGTTGATACTCTGATTAGTGTGTGATATGATTGTTGATACTCTGATTCGTGTGTGATGTGATTGTTGATGCTCTGATTGGTGTGTGATATGATTGTTGATACTCTGATTTGTGTGTGATGTGATTGTTGATGCTCTGATTAGTGTGTGATATGATTGTTGATACTCTGATTCGTGTGCGATATTATTGTTGATACTCTGATTAGTGTGTGATGTGATTGTTGATACTCTGAATAGTGTGTGATATTATTGTTGATACTCTGATTAGTGTGTGATATGATTGTTGATACTCTGATTAGTGTGCAATATGATTGTTGATGCTCTGATTAGTGTGTGATATGATTGTTGATACTCTGAATAGTGTGTGATATTATTGTTGATACTCTGATTAGTGTGCAATATGATTGTTGATACTCTGATTAGTGTGTGATATGATTGTTGATACTCTGATTAGTGTGTGATATGATTGTTGATACTCTGATTAGTGTGTGATATGATTGTTGATACTCTGATTAGTGTGTGATATGATTGATCCGACCATCATAATAAAACCCAAGAATTCTGAACAACAGGGAAAGCTCATAAAGTCCAAACAAGCTTGTTCCTTTTTTTGGAGATTAACCCACCAAAGCTGCCCCCTTCCTTCGACAAAAATAATTTGCAGTCCTTTGTTAATCATCTCCTGTGGGTTTAGAGCAACAATTGTGAAAAACCAAACCCATAGCACCCAGATTGGCTGCTTGCTATACTCTGTGTGATACCAGGAGCAATGATTGGAAAAAAGCTTGACCCAGGAAAAGACAACTTGATAGAGTCACTGATACCCCAGACAGTCACCCTTCTTGTCCGCTGGAGGGAGGCTGAGCATAGGGCATGGTCCAGGTTTGACGATCCGGATTCTTTCCCCTCAGTCTGGTTCAGTAATAACTGAAGTCGAATATATTTTAAAGTTCAGCACAACTTTAATAGCAGGGTTCTTAGTCTGCAGCATTGATTTGGACTCCTGATAGAGTCCCTCTATGCTGGCAGAGCAAGAACAAGAAACATACAGAAATCCACACGTTTTTATACAAATCAATAGGGTTGGAACATACTTAACGAGGGTCAACACCAATCATAAGCCGGGCACAGGTTGCCATGCGAGGTTACATTATTTCCGGCCAATCATAAATCGTCCATGTGCTGATCATGCTGCTGTTAGACATCAAAGGGGATACTTCCTCACCTTCCAACTTGGAATGTTCTTCCCTGTTCCTTCTGTTCCTTATCTCCCAACCTGGAATGTCTTTCAACTTTGGCTAAGCTCGTTACCTATATTGATCTGCCATAAACATGGAGACATTCAGACCAGTCCTTGAATCACATCAAAGACTCTACATTGATAAGACCATGCAACCCTGCTGACTACGCAAACATATGGCCCAGGAGGAGGCCAGGCCATCTGTACCAATCTCAGTTACTAACTAATTAACCCTTTCTAACCATTTTGCATTCTGCTTCTTTGCCACGTAGGCATTTTAATATTTTACCGAAAACTGACCACGTAGGGATTCTCAGGTTGACCTGGCCTTCTGTGGAAAGGGACAACCAGGGTGCCAGGGAGCTGTGGAAGAGAGTATGACAGGAAGGAAATAAACATATTGTTTATCTTTGTGTTGTTTGGGACACTTTTACTCTCTTTTTTACCATCTGTTCCAGAAATGCACAGGACTCAGACCAAATACGAAGACGCTTTCATCTTCAAGGTGTTTGTTTTTCAGTTTATCAACTTCTACTCCTCGCCGATCTACATTGCCTTCTTCAAAGGCCGGTGAGCAGCATTTGCCCTGTTAAGGCCAATTGGTGCAAAGTGTCTGTGCTTTCCCCTGTGTTCTCTCCGCCTCTCCCAAAGGTGCTGATTCCAGCTGGGATATGGTTCCAGGGTGCCCAGCTCTCCTCCAGTATCTCACCCAAGTGGCCATTGAGAGGTCATTTTCCAACTTTGTGCTATTGACACTCTGCACTGTTTCCAACGAGCCCCAATGGACAATGAACCCTTAACTGCCATTCAACTGTGGGAAGTATCACAGCTGAACCTGGCCTGTCCTTACCCAATGTGCAGGTCACTGGGTAGCAATGAAGAGCAGGTCCGTGTCTAATTTTGCCCCTTCCTGGCCCAGGGGTGTTGAATGCCAGTTTTAGCTGACCGGGTGGGACAAGTTGTCTCAGCACAGATCTGTCATCTGTGTGGCTTAGTGCAACACTGAGTCATGCATATACCCAGGAGGCCATCAGGAGAGCCACATGGTCTCCTCTTAAAGCAGTCATGTCATCCTGACGTAGGATGTTCAATGATGGAGATGGTTTTCCCAGATAAAAGATTGAAGACAAAGATCAAAACAAAGCCGATCTCATTAGTGACAAAGCCGTTACCCGACACATCTGGGCCAAAATTGCGGGGCTCCGCTGCTAGGTTGGGGTGGGGTGCGCGGTTACATCCCTTTCTCTGATCCATGCTTGCGTCTAGTGAGGTTCACCACCAGCAGTCGAACCTCACAGTTTCAGCCCTATATGGTCTTCTTGAAACTTGCACTGAACTGAACAGCAGCACAAGGAGGAGCAGGTTTCCTTCACTACTTGGGTGCAAAGCATCAGATGGATGAAGCACATGTAGGACAATCGAGCGAGCTGATCCTCTGTGCCTGATTTTCCGCTCTGCGCTCCATCCAGGCAATGCATTTTGCCCAAGCGCTAAAAAGGAAAAGCTGCTGAAATCACTGACTGGCAGAGCCAACGGATCTCTCTATAAATCCACTTATCCCGATCCTCAGCCACACCCCCACTGATGGGCACGTTAGTCCTTCACTGCGGTGATTGTGGTCGTAGCGAACTTTCAGGAGAGGTGGAGTTTTACACCTGGTTTACATTATAGGCGCGAGTGGTTCTGAGTGTTACTGTTGAATCTGTCTCTCGTACCCTACATTTACTGGTACTACATGTGGATTGACTATTTAGATGGCACAGGTGATTACTGCCACTCAGTGCAGGATTATTCTGCTTTCTGTGTATCAGTGACTTCAGTTTCACTGTAAATGTTACAACTGCCTTACTGCAACAATAACCAGGGAAGGTTTTTTGTGCTAATTTTCCATATGTTGAATACAAAGGTGGTAAAATCCAAATGGTTCCATGGCTATTATACTCCATCGCCCTTGTTCCAGAATCTGTGTAATATTCTGGATTCTCAGAATCTCTCTCTTGTATTCTAATTTGTTCCCCTTTATCCTTACATTATTAGAATTCTGATCCTATCTCCAATTTGTTGTGTTCCTCAGGTTTGTTGGTTATCCTGGACACTATGGATCACTGTTTGGAATCAGAAACGAGGCTGTAGGTATCTGATTATAACATTCTACAAACAAGTTAATTACAGCACATGTTCAGACTATCAGTAGAACAGAATCTTAGGGCCCAAGATTTCAGGGGCCGGGGAGGACAGAAATGTGGCACAATCCCAACGGGGAGGCTGTAATTTGAGGTGGAACTTGGGCCTTTTTTTTTATTCGTTCATTGGATGTGGGCGTCACTGGCGAGGCCAGCGTTTATTGTCCATCCCTAATTGCCCTTGAGAAGGTGATGGTGAGCCACCTTCTTGAACCGCTGCAGTCTGTGTGGTGAAGGTTCTCCCACAATGCTGTTAGGAAGGGGGTTCCAGGATTTTGACCCAGCGGCGATGAAGGTCTCCAGCCCATTTGCTCTGCATTGAAAATCATGATCTTCCGCCCATGCCCCACCCATGTTCCAGGGGCAATTTGGGGAACGTCTGAGGTCATTCCTGGACATCCCAGCAATTCGACCCAGTTTGCCTATTTGGATCACATATGGGTTCCATTGTAGGCTGTAAATGAAGCATAAAGTAAAGAAAGCATATGACAATCAATCCCAGAGAAATCAATTGCTATTTCTAATGTGCCCCTTTGCCTCCTTGACTGGCGGCTTTTAATGTTTGTTGGTCCTTGTCTTCGGCCTGATAAGAGCCTCGGGCTCCCTCCCTCGGAGCGGTGGAATGCAGTTCTGAGTTTCCACTGCCACTCTGTTGCCCCTCTACAGATGTGGCTGACTGTTCTGAATATTAAAATGCCCCGTCCCTGGTATTTGGGACAGGGTCTCTGGCCTGGTAGAAGTCCTTGCCCCGCCACACTTCCACTCTCTGGGAAGGGTCCACTATTAAAATGGAGTTTTAGAGTCATTTTTACTTTCTTAATATTTTCCTCACAAACCCAATCCTCCGCCCATTGGTTGAACCTGACACTGCTTCACTATGAAGATACACAGCTTGGAATGTTTGATTTTTGCAAGCAGCCCCTCCATTGCCTTTCCTTTGAGTGTCACACCCTGCCAGGGTCCCGTAACCATCTTGTGTTGAAAACTTGACATAAAACTTATTTTATTTTTATTATCCTAAATTCTCACGTGTTAGTGATGTTGATGTATCTGCAGATTCTAACTCATCTGCAGCATTTGATGTTTCTCCCCCCAACACACCTACATAAGAGAAAGGCCATTCAACCCATCGAAACTCGTTCCTGTAATACTCTAACCAAACTAGTCCACATCCAACTGCATTTCGAAGCTCTTTCATTTCTTAGTCTCCAGTACCATACCTGGTAGATTATACCAAAATATTTTATCACACTTTGAAGACATACATGTTTTCTAATGTGTGCTAACTGCCTTTTCACTAATTTAAGGTAATGACCTATTGCCCTACTGGCATGACTCACCTTGAGGTAATTATCTGGGGTTCATTTTACACCGTTTAATATTTTAAATACCCCTGAGCTTTTCTCCAGAGTGTAGAGCATGAGAAATTCTAATTTTTCTTCATAGTTCATCCCCTTTACACTTGAAATCAGCCTTGTTGCTCTGTTGTGTACTTTCCCCAAGATAAACCAGTGCATTATAAAGCCTCAGTATGACCTATGTAGGCTTGTACACCACTGATCTGGGTATGTATCCAAACATACTGTCTGTTTTTTAATTGCTTCTCCACACTACCTCGCCATTGAATGTTAAGAGCAGGTCCTAACTCTTCCTACGCCAATTATGTTCCCTTCATTGCATACATTGGTGTTGTTTATATTTTGTCCAACATATCTGTATAGAATCATACAGCACAGAAGGTGGCCATTCAGCCCATCGTGCCTGTGCTGGCTCTTTGAAAGAGCTATCCAATTAGTCCCACTCCCCTGCTCTTTCCCCATACCCCTGCAATGTTTTCCTTTTCGAGTATTTATCCAATTCCTTTTCAAAAGTTACTATTGAATCTGCTTCCACCGCCCTTTCAGGCAGGGCATTCCAGATCATAAGAAAAAATGTCTCCTTATCTCCCCTCTGGTTCTTTTGCCAATGATCTTAAATCTGTGTCCTCTGGTTACCGACCCTCCTGCCAGTGGAAACAGTTTCTCCTTATTTACTCTATCAAAGCCCTTCATAACGCACCTAATGTATCTGTATGTTCTACTGTATCTGTATAATAATGTATCTGTGTTTTCTAATGTATCTATGTGCTCTAATGTATTGGTGTAATAATATATTTGTGTAGTCTAATGTATCTGCATGTTCTAAATTATCTGTATGTTTTAAGGTTCTGGCTGAGATGCCACTATCAGATTGGAGACTGGTATTATATTAATTCCATAGAACCATAGAAAAGGTACAGCACAGAAGGGGGCCATTCAGCCCATCGTGTCTGCGCCGGCTGCAAAATATAATTCATCAGTCCATTTTGCACTTTACAGTCGTGACTCTCCTAACAAGTTCCCGCTAACCATATTTGAAGTGAACCTGGACTCTGCACTGCATCTAACCCCGACAACTCAGCTGAGACTTGGCACGTGTGGATTGTTGATGTGAACATAGGAACAGGAGTAGGCCATTCAGCCCCTCGGGCCTGTTCTGCCATTCAATTAGATCATGGCTGATCTGCACCTCAACTCCGTTTACCCGCCTTGGCTCCCTATCCCTTGTTACCCTTACCCAACAAAAATCTATCGATCTCAGTCGTGAAAGCTCCAATTGTCCCCCAGCATCCACAGCCTTTTGGGGGAGAGAGTTCCAGATTTACACTGACCTCGGATCGAAAAAATACTTCCTGATTTCACTCCTAAATGGCCTAGCTCTAATTTTAAGATTATGTCCCCTTGTTCTTAATTCCCCCACCGGAGGAAATAGCTTCTCTGTATCTACCCTATCAAATCTGTTTAACATTTTAAACACCTCGATCAGATCACCCCTCGACCTTCTATATTCAGGGGAATACAAGCCAAGTTTATGCAACCTGGTCCTCATAATTTAACCCTCTAAGTCCCGATAACATTCTGGTGAATCTGCAGTGCACCCCCTCCAAGGCCAATATATCCTTCCTGGGTTGTGATGCCCAGAACTGAATGAAGTATTCCAGATGGGGTCTGACCAAGGCTCTGAAGCATAACCTCCTCCTCTTTGTATTCCAGCCCCCTTGAGATAAAAGCCAACATTCCATTAGCCTTTTTGATTGTTTTTTGTACCTGTGCACTAGCTTTTAGTGATTTGTGTACATGAACTCCTGAATCTCTTTGCTCTTCTACAGTTCCTAGTTTCTCACCATTCAGAAAATACTCCGATTTTTTTTTCTTCGGTCCAAAGTGGATGACCTTACACTTCCCCATATTATACCCCATCTGCCATAGTTTTGCCCATTCACTTAATCTGTCCATGTCCCTTTACAACTCCCTGCTCCCATCTGCACTACTTACTGTTCCACCTAATTTAGTATCTTCTGCAAACTTGGATATACAATTCTTTATTCCTTCATCCAAGTCATTAATAAATATGTTGAAAAGTTGAGGCCTCAGATTCCTGTCACATCCCAATCAGAATATGTATCCTTTATCCCCACTCTCTGTTTCCTACCTCCCAACCAATTTCGAACCCAAGACAAAAGGCTACCTCCAATTCCTCTCATTTTTGCCAATCATCTTTTGTGTGGAACTTTATCAAATGCCTCCTGGAAATCCATATAGATGACATCCATAGACACTCCCTTGTCTATCTTATTACTGACCTCCTCAAAAAATGTAACTAGATTAGTCAGACATGACTTACCTTTCACAAAACCATGCTGGCTGTCTCTGATCAAAGTATGGCAGCCCATTATAGGGGTTCATGGTATAATACTTTCCACTGCCTGTTGATCATTCCTATGTCTTTTTCTGTGACTTGTTAAGCATAGTACAGATTATTAGTTGCTATTCTTTTGCAGTGTGGAGCTGGTGGCTGCCTGATTGAACTGGCTCAGGAACTGCTTGTTATCATGGTTGGAAAACAACTCATTAACAACGTGCAGGAGTTTGTCATTCCGTGAGTATCTGCTTCAATGTGAATAGGAACCATTCAAATGGGAATAGGAATGGGGAGAGGTCTGCTAAATCAGATCTATTCAAACAAGAATGGTGAAGGGACGACTTGTTTGTCATAAACATTTACATTATTCACACAAGCATTAATGAGCTTAAAGATCTTGATAGGGTTAGATGAAGTAGGGTAGGAGGAGGCTTGTATGGAGTATAAACACCGGTATAGACTAGTTAGGCCGAAAGGCCCATTTCTGTGCTGCAGATTCTATGGAAGACCAACCTGTCATCTCGTCCTGGTGTTTCAGCCTCCCACTGTAATGGAATATTAGTTGGCTGTGAATCATTCTTTTGTGGATTTGAATCATTATGTTCTCTCCCTGTTCCCCCGCTTGCTTCCTCTAGGCCACATACCAACTGCACTCTAGAGGGCAAGGTTACAAGATCCTCTCAGACACGCTGCCAAGAGTCTGAGGTTAATTCTTTCCCCTCTCCCCATTTTCCCTCCAAACTACAGGAAAGCATCTTGTGTCCACTTGATATTTCCCCAAAGCAGCTGAAATTCAGTAGGAACTTGGCAGAGCATCAAATCAAACTTGGGTTCCCTCTTGTGTGACGAGTATATTGATGCTCCAACAGGCAGTGCCATCAGCCTGCTTCTGCTGCGAACTAAATGGACCCAAGTAGGGAATGAGAATGGGAGAAGCATAGTATAGATTGGGAGAAGCATAGTATAGATTGTGGCAATGTTCCCATCTATTCCAAGCATGACTTGACCACCTCCCAAAGGCAACAGTTGGGACTGAAGTGCTTTTGAAATGCTTTGAACTGAAGTACTCCTTAAAGAGGTAGAAGATCCTTTTAGCAAACGTTTACCATACACTATCTGCTGATCCTTCCACCTCACCAATTTTTCAGGCATCATTGATGGACATTGACCGTGTACCCTAGGTACATATTTTTTTTTAATTCACTCATGGGATGTGGGCATCGCTGGCAAGGCCAGCATTTATTGCCCGTTCCTAATTGCCCTTGAGAAGGTGGTGGTGAGCCGTGTGGTGAAGGTTCTCCCACAATGCTGTTAGGAAGGGATTTCCAGGATTTTGACCCAGTGACGATGAAGGAACGGCGATATATTTCCAAGTCAGGATGGTGTGTGACTTGGAGGGGAATGTGCAGGTGGTGTTGTTCCCATGTGCCTGCTGCCCTTGCCCTTCTAGGTGGTAGAGGTCACGGGTTTGGGAGGTGTTGATGGGCATTGACCATGTACCCTAGATACAAATTTGATGGGCATTGACCTTGTACCCTAGATACATATTTGATGGGCATTGACCATGTACCCTAGGTACACATTTGATGGGCATTGACCTTGTACCCTAGGTACATATTTGATGGGCATTGACCATGTACCCTAGGTACACATTTGATGGGCATTGACCTTGTACCCTAGATACATATTTGATGGGCATTGACCATGTACCCTAGGTACACATTTGATGGGCATTGACCTTGTACCCTAGGTACATATTTGATGGGCATTGACCATGTACCCTAGATACATATTTGATGGGCATTAACCATGTACCCTAGGTACATATTTGATGGGCAGTAACCATGTACCCTAGATACATATTTGATGGGCAGTAACCATGTACACTAGATACATATTTGATGGGCATTAACCATGTACCCTAGGTACATATTTGATGGGCATTAACCATGTACCCTAGGTACATATTTGATGGGCATTAACCATGTACCCTAGATACATATTTGATGGGCATTAACCATGTACCCTAGGTACATATTTGATGAGCATTAACCATGTACCCTAGATACATATTTGATGGGCATTGACCATGTACCCTAGATACATATTTGATGGGCATTGACCATGTACCCTAGGTACATATTTGATGGGCATTAACCATGTACCCTAGATACATATTTGATGGGCATTGACCATGTACCCTAGATACATATTTGATGGGCATTAACCATGTACCCTAGATACATATTTGATGGGCATTGACCATCTTCAGTGGCTGTTTCATTGTCTTGATTGGCAACTTCAAATGTTAGGAAGCAAAAAGTAAAATCAGACCAACTTATCTGTGGTGTACATTTGCTGCTGGCAACAGGTGTGGTAAATAGGTCTGACTTTGATTGAGCTATCTTTCATTTGCTCCTTTATTTTGAATATTGTTCTGTTATTATTGAACAGGAAGCTGAAACATTGGTGGCAGAAGCAAAAACTGATGGGCACAGTTAAAGAGGAGTCCATTTCAGAGCATCATCCCTGGGAGAAGGATTATGAGCTACTGGTCTGTGAGGGGCTCTTTGATGAGTATCTTGAGATGGGTAGGTAGCTCACTCGAACACTTTGTGACTCTGGTGGAGATCAGAGCATGGTTTATCCTGTGAATGAGGAAGACTTCATAACTCATGTGTGAGGCTTAGAAGGTGGGTTCTGTAGGTCTTAATCACAATCAATCTCCTAGTCTTCCTTCACCCCATAACATAGTTAATAATTGGTACATAAAAACTAGTTTACATTTTTATTTCATTTATTTATCCATTTTGGGGGTTTCAGGCTCTCTTTATGAGTTGCTTTCTTGCCTTTTCCCCTTGGATCACAGACCAACAGGGGCTTATGGGGTGAGCATAGGATTTGCACCTCGCCCTCTGCCAATGAAGCCAGAAGGTCCATGAGCCTGCCCAGGGGTGATCCTTCTTCTGCGGAAGCTCTGACCTCCATGCAATGCTTTCGCCAAAGTGTGGAGATGCCGGTGATGGACTGGGGTTGACAATTGTAAACAATTTTACAACACCAAGTTATAGTCCAGCAATTTTATTTTAAATTCACAAGCTTTCGGAGATTTTCTCCTTCCTCAGGCAAATGTTTCAAGATCTCCTTGAAGCCTACGCATTTATACATATTGAACAATAATACATGGTGTTTACAGACTGCCCCTGCAACTGCCCGTTGCCAAGGCAATCACCGTGTTCAGACAGAGAGGTGTTACCTGCAGAACCTCCGAATACACATTCAACAAAAAAACAAACAGGGAAAAAAAACAGAGAAAAAAAAACACAGAGAGAGGCAGAAACATCCGGAAGGCAGAGAGAGCCAGCAAATGACCCATTATATTAAAAACAGATAACATTTGTTCGCTGGTGGGGTAACGTGTAGCGTGACATGAACCCAAGATCCCGGTTGAGGCCGTCCTCATGGGTGCGGAACTTGGCTATCAATTTCTGCTCGACGATTTTGCGTTGTCGTGTGTCTCGAAGGCCGCCTTGGAGTACGCTTACCCGAAGGTCGGTGGATGAATGTCCATGACTGCTGAAGTGTTCCCCGACTGGGAGGGAACCCTCCTGTTTGGCGATTGTTGCGCGGTGTCCGTTCATCCGTTGTCGCAGCGTCTGCATGGTCTCGCCAATGTACCATGCTCTGGGGCATCCTTTCCTGCAACGTATGAGGTAGACAACGTTGGCTGAGTCACAGGAGTATGAACCATGCACCTGGTGGGTGGTGTCATCTCGTGTGATGGTGGTATCTGTGTCGATGATCTGGCATGTCTTGCAGAGGTTACCGTGGCAGGGTTGTGTGGCGTCGTGGACGCTGTTCTCTTGAAAGCTAGGTAGTTTGCTGCGAACGATGGTCTGTTTGAGGTTGGGTGGCTGTTTAAAGGCGAGTAGTGGAGGTGTGGGGATGGCCATAGCGAGGTGTTTGTCCTCATTGATGACATGTTGAAGGCTGCGGAGAACATGGCGTAGTTTCTCCGCTCCGGGGAAGTACTGGACGACAAAGGGTACTCTGTTGGTTGCGTCCCGTGTTAGTCTCCTGAGGAGGTCTATGCGATTTTTTGCTGTGGCCCGTCGGAACTGTCGATCGATGAGTCGAGCGTCATATCCCGTTCTTACTAGGGCGTCTTTCAGCGTCTGTAGGTGTCCATCGCGTTCCTCCTCGTCTGAGCAGACCCTGTGTATTCGCAGGGCCTGTCCATAGGGGATGGCCTCTTTGACGTGGTTAGGGTGGAAGCTGGAAAAGTGGAGCATCGTGAGGTTGTCCTTGGGCTTGCGGTAGAGTGAGGTGCTGAGGTGCCCGTCTTTGATGGAGATTCTTGGACACACGAATCTCCATCAAAGACGGGCACCTCAGCACCTCACTCTACCGCAAGCCCACGGACAACCTCACGATGCTCCACTTTTCCAGCTTCCACCCTAACCACGTCAAAGAGGCCATCCCCTATGGACAGGCCCTGCGAATACACAGGGTCTGCTCAGACGAGGAGGAACGCGATGGACACCTACAGACGCTGAAAGACGCCCTAGTAAGAACGGGATATGACGCTCGACTCATCGATCGACAGTTCCGACGGGCCACAGCAAAAAATCGCATAGACCTCCTCAGGAGACTAACACGGGACGCAACCAACAGAGTACCCTTTGTCGTCCAGTACTTCCCCGGAGCGGAGAAACTACGCCATGTTCTCCGCAGCCTTCAACATGTCATCAATGAGGACAAACACCTCGCTATGGCCATCCCCACACCTCCACTACTCGCCTTTAAACAGCCACCCAACCTCAAACAGACCATCGTTCGCAGCAAACTACCTAGCTTTCAAGAGAACAGCGTCCACGACGCCACACAACCCTGCCACGGTAACCTCTGCAAGACATGCCAGATCATCGACACAGATACCACCATCACACGAGATGACACCACCCACCAGGTGCATGGTTCATACTCCTGTGACTCAGCCAACGTTGTCTACCTCATACGTTGCAGGAAAGGATGCCCCAGAGCATGGTACATTGGCGAGACCATGCAGACGCTGCGACAACGGATGAACGGACACCGCGCAACAATCGCCAAACAGGAGGGTTCCCTCCCAGTCGGGGAACACTTCAGCAGTCATGGACATTCATCCACCGACCTTCGGGTAAGCGTACTCCAAGGCGGCCTTCGAGACACACGACAACGCAAAATCGTCGAGCAGAAATTGATAGCCAAGTTCCGCACCCATGAGGACGGCCTCAACCGGGATCTTGGGTTCATGTCACGCTACACGTTACCCCACCAGCGAACAAATGTTATCTGTTTTTAATATAATGGGTCATTTGCTGGCTCTCTCTGCCTTCCGGATGTTTCTGCCTCTCTCTGTGTTTTTTTTTCTCTGTTTTTTTTCCCTGTTTGTTTTTTTGTTGAATGTGTATTCGGAGGTTCTGCAGGTAACACCTCTCTGTCTGAACACGGTGATTGCCTTGGCAACGGGCAGTTGCAGGGGCAGTCTGTAAACACCATGTATTATTGTTCAATATGTATAAATGCGTAGGCTTCAAGGAGATCTTGAAACATTTGCCTGAGGAAGGAGAAAATCTCCGAAAGCTTGTGAATTTAAAATAAAATTGCTGGACTATAACTTGGTGTTGTAAAATTGTTTACATTCGCCAAAGTGATCGTGCCTGAGATTTATAGCATAAAGATTGTGAGCTCGTCCCACCATTCCATAATACCACCCTGCCTTATTTTAGCGTTTTTCTAACTTTCTCCCCTCTTCTCCTGAAGGTGCTACCTTCTGCTGAGTTACAATTCCACAGGTATCAGTACATACACAGTCCGGTACCTCCCCCAAGCAACTCCTCCCAGGCAAGAAGTGTCACACGTCACCCCATCATGCAGGGGGCACTAACTTGCATGTAGAGCACTCTGAAACATTTCTGATAGGGATGCTAAGGAGCTGTAAAAATGTCTTTTTAAAAATTCCTCCCCTCACCTGACATCCACTCACACAATTTGCAAGGGGGTTGCTAAATAGTGACCAGGATTGGGAACCCAGACTGATGTTTCCTCTCCCTAGCCTGGGAACAATGAGACCTGGTGTAGTACTCTTAACCACCGCCTCACTGAGACCAACTAACGCAGCACAGTCCAGGGATTGAACCTGTACACCACAGCACAAGGTGCATTTACTCACTGAACAAACATTTTCTAATTGTGTGGAAAAACAGAGTATGAAGAAGCGACAGTACCATGGAAACCACGAGAGCATCATATTGTAAATGTAATTACAGAATATTGTTCAGCTAGCAGATAGACAAGGCTGCCATTTAATTGAGAAGTTAGGATGCAATCGTAAACCTCAAGCACAAAGTCTGGTTTTTATCACTCTTTCAACCTTTAGTTGATTAAATTAGCCTAAAACATCTCACTCCTGTTTGCTACTTTTTCTTTCCGGTGAATATTTTTGTAACAAAATGGCACTGATTTGTCTCTTTTCCACCCCTCCCGCCCCAGCATAAGTTTGCACACAACTGACTACTGCTTTGGGTCTGATGCTCGCTTCAAATCGGGGGGCGGGTAAAGAAAGAAAGAACTTGCATTTGTATAGCGCCTTACACGACCTCAGATCGTCCCAAAACGCTTTACAGCCAATGAAATACTTTTGAAGTGTAGTCACTGTTGTAATGTAGGAAACGCAGCAGCCAATTTGTGCACAGCAAGATCCCATAAACAGCAATGAGATAATGACCAGATAATCTGTTTTTTAGTGATACTGGTTGAGGAATAAATATTGACCAGGACACCGGGAGAACTCCACAGCTCTTCTTCAAAATAGTGTCATGTATGCTGCTGCAGGCCTTAAAGGTGAAGCTAACTTTATTCAGTGCACTTTCTGTGAGGTGTTATATAGAGTAATGGTGGGTTAGAGTAAGAGTTCCATAGACTTTAACTTTCTGCCCGTGCAAAATTGGTGTTCGGTTCAGCTGCCCATTATAGGACTAGCATATATTTCCTTTCCATTGGTTTCAGTGTTTTACATAGAGAGTAACAGTACATTGGAGCATATTACATAGAGAATAATGATACATTGGAGCATATTACATAGAGAATAATGATACATTGGAGCATATTACATAGAGAATAATGATACATTGGAGCATATTACATAGAGAATAACAGTACATTGCAGCATATTTCATAGAGAATAACAATATATCGGAGCATATTGCATAGAGAGTAACAGTACATTAGAGCATATTACATATAGAGTAATGGTACATTGGAGCATATTACATAGAGAGTAATGCTACACCGGAGCATATTGCATAGAGAGTAAAGATACATTGGAGCATATTACATAGAGAGTAACAGTACATTGGATCATATTACATAGAGAGTAATGGTATATTGGAGCATATTACATAGAGAGTAATGGTACATTGTAACATATTACATAGAGAGTAATGTTACACTGGAGGTTATTACAGAGAGAGAAACAGTACATTGGTGCATATTACATAGAGAGTAACAGTACATTGGAGCATATTACATAGAGAGTAACGGTACATTGAAGCATATTACATAGAGAGTAATGGTACATTGTAACATATTACATAGAGAGTAATGTTACACTGGAGGTTATTACATAGAGAGTAACAGTACATTGGAGCATATTGCATAGAGAGTAACAGTACATTGGAGCATATTACATAGAGAGTAACGGTACATTGAAGCATATTACATAGAGAGTAATGGTACATTGGAGCATATTACATAGAGAGTAACAGTACATTGCAGCATATTACATAGAGAGTAATGGTATATTGGAGCATATTACATAGAGAGTAATGGTACATTGGAGCATATTACATAGAGAGTAATGGTACATTGGAGTATATTTCATAGAGAATAACAATACATTGGAGCATATTACATAGAGAGTAATGATACATTGGAGTTTATTAGATAGAGAATAACAGTACATTGGAGCATATTACAAAGAGAGTAACAGTACATTGCAGCATATTACATAGAGAGTAATGGTACATTGTAGCATATTACATAGAGATCAACAACACATTGGAGCATATTTCATAGAGAATAACAATACATCAGAGCATATTACGTAGAAAGTAATGGTACATTGGATCATATTACATAGAGAGTAACATTACACTGGAACATATTACATAGAGCGTAACAATACAATGCAGCATATTACATAGAGAATAACAATGCATTGGAGCATATTACATAGAGAGTAACAGTACACTGGAGCATATTACATAGAGAGTAATGGTACATTGTAGCATATTACATAGAGATCAACAACACATTGGAGCATATTTCATAGAGAATAACAATACATCAGAGCATATTACGTAGAAAGTAATGGTACATTGGATCATATTACATAGAGAGTAACATTACACTGGAACATATTACATAGAGCGTAACAATACAATGCAGCATATTACATAGAGAATAACAATGCATTGGAGCATATTACATAGAGAGTAACAGTACACTGGAGCATATTACATAGAGAGTAACAGCACATTGCAGCATATTACGTAGAGAATAACAATACATTGGAGCATATTACATAGAGAGTTGGTGTGGGACTGGATTCACATACAGACCCGGTTAGGACAGCAGCTTTCCTCCCCTAAGGGATCTTAGTGAACCAGTTAGGTTTTTATCACAATCCAGTAGCTTCATGGTCACATTACTGATACCAGCCTTATATTTCCAGATTTAAAAAAAAAAATCTGAATTCTCAAACTGTCATGGTGAAATTTGAACTCACAAATTCAGGATTATTAGTCCAGTAACATAAGCACTACACTCAGGTCCACGCTATTAGCATGTTATGTAGAGCGTAACGGTGGGATGAAGTGTATTATATATGACAGTAATGTGGATTGGAATATGTTACATAGAGAGTAACGATGGGTTAGAATGTGTTGTGTGGAAGGTAAGGGTGGGTTAACGTGTAATAGTGTGTTGTGTAGTGAGTAAGGATGGGTTGGAGATTGTAAATGAGATCAGGGTTTGGTTAAAATGATGATCACAGACTAAAGTGAATGAATACTGTGTGGAATGTGAGGATTCCTGAGCTGCTAGAATCATGGAATCATCTAAAGAAAAACTGATAACAGTCACGTTATAAGATGTAGAATGTTAGTTTAGATAGACGATGTGGAGTTTAGCTTTATCTATCTGTAAATAATCTGTCAAATGGTTCGGTCTTTAATCAAAAAAGCTTAGAGATGGTTTTGTTCCAAAGTGTAAATGTTTTATTAAGAAGTTACAATAAAGATGTTAAAATACAAGCGTACAATTATAACATACTAATAAGATGTGGGATACAACCTGGCAAAGTTTATCACCATACAAGGTTCTGAGGTACATTTCTCGAAGGTCCTTTAAATCACTTAAGCGGGTCTAGTTTCGCTCCGAGAACGTTCTAACATGGACGACTTACTTCTCAGTTTACATACGTTTATTAACACAGACAGTTCTACAGGGCCGTGTGCAAACATGAGGCCTCCCATCAATACCTTTCTCTGTCCAATGTTATCAGACATGTATTTCACTCCCTGGACATTCCAGGTAACAGAATACCTGACATCACTGCCTCCCTTATCATTAGTTGTTTCTGACTTATCAAGGACACCATGTTTACCCCAAAGCATCCTGTATTGTTACTACACTATGGCAAACTCCTTCCACCCTCCCTTAACTCATCTTATGCATATGAGATAAGAATGAGACAGGATGTCTCATTACTCAAGGGTGCATCATCTGCACAAGGTTTACCAAAAGCCTGTTGATGCTAATATACAGAGAACAGAAAGCTTTGTGCAGAGGAAAAGCCTTTATAATGCTTTTCCTAACAAGGTTTGCAATATTATTCAGAAAGCTTGAATAATGCTTCTCTTACATTCCCTTCTGTTGAGCCTATATGGGAATACTTTAAGGCTCACATTCCTTAGTTCATGGCTCAGTGGCGCAGTACAACTATTTGCATATTCAGCTTTTTATACATTGAGGATTATCTGTACATTGAGCATTATGATACCAATTACAATAAGAACAGACCAGGTAAGAATTAAAACCTGTGCCCACGTTATATGCTGTCTCCCACCATGCATGATTCCCAAGGGTAATTTGGGAATTAATGGTCTTTGCTTATCTTCCCTTTTCAAAGTCAGCCTTACGTTGTTCATATACATTGTCAGTCTTTCAATATTAGGGTTTTTAAATTGCAGAAGTAATCTAAGAAAATGGTTTACTTTACTACTCATCAGTCTTAATCTCCAACAGTCCCTGGTGACTCTGCAGGGCCTTATCTAATCTTCTCATCTTGTTAGCGTCACATTCCGATCTCAAGCCGTTTGCTCTTCTGGTTTAAGTTTCATTTGGTTAATATTACACATCATCATACAGACAAAGAAAATCATAATACATTGTACAGAAAACTACAGTATACCATATTATCAAGAAATCATAGACTTAAAAGATTCTCAAGCTCTACTTTTACCAATATCTATCCTGCGGATAATTCTTGCTAAGTATTATTTCTCCCTAGCCCTCAGTTGTCCCAATTTCATTGTTAACTCAATGGAACCCAACCCTGAATTTTGGAAATCCAAATTTATATGTCCCTATGATAGGTACCAGTGTGTTTAATTCCATCCTGGTTTTTTCCTTAATTAGTCGATTTCTCAATGGAGCATGTGTCGGTGCCTTGGTTTAAAGGTTTTCTCACTCTCCTGAACCACATTAACCATTTCATGTCCTACTGCTGTCAAGTAACTGAGCGTGTCTGCGACCTGTTATTCAGTGTATCTTCATCATGCAGTTCCACATACTGGTTACCTCACCTGCAACATATTTGCACAAGATCATGCCACACATGACATCAGATACAAGCCATTCCTGCGCTTTCAGGCTATCATCAAAAGATCAGGGGGGGTCTGGAGGTCTTTGCTTCTCTCTCCTGCATGGTCCCAATGTCCTGGTAGTGGCCAGGCTATTAAAAACAGTTTTCTCATTGTTCAGTATAGGCAAGGACACAAACATTTCCAAGCGAAAACTTTCAATTAACTATTCTCAACTACACTTTCCTGACTTTCACTAGATTGTACATTGATACCAGATTGATATATTTTGGTGAATCATGCCCAGGTGATTTACTCATGGATACACTCACACATCTTTCCCTAACCACTTTGGATTGGTTCCAATTGACCCATAATCACCTAAGAAAATGACT
>NW_027138433.1:0-48020 GCF_035084215.1 Heptranchias perlo
TGAGAGGAGTCTCTGTTCACACCGAGAGGAGTCTCTGTTCACACCGAGAGGAGTCTCTGTTCACACCGAGAGGAGTCTCTGTTCACACCGAGAGGAGTCTCTGTTCACACCGAGAGGAGTCTCTGTTCACACCGAGAGGAGCATCTGTTCACACCGAGAGGAGTCTCTGTTCACACCGAGAGGAGTCTCTGTTCACACCGAGAGTCACCGAGAGGAGTCTCTGTTCACACCGAGAGGAGTCTCTGTTCACACCGAGAGGAGATCCGTTCACACCGAGAGGAGTCTCTGTTCACACCGAGAGGAGTCTCTGTTCACACCGAGAGGAGTCTCTGTTCACACCGAGAGGAGTCTCTGTTCACACCGAGAGGAGTCTCTGTTCACACCGAGAGGAGTCTCTGTTCACACCGAGAGGAGTCTCTGTTCACACGAGAGGAGTCTCTGTTCACACCGAGAGGAGTCTCTGTTCACACCGAGAGGAGTCTCTGTTCACACCGAGAGGAGTCTCTGTTCACACCGAGAGGAGTCTCTGTTCACACCGAGAGGAGTCTCTGTTCACACCGAGAGGAGAATCTGTTCACACCGAGAGGAGTCTCTGTTCACACCGAGAGGAGTCTCTGTTCACACCGAGAGGAGTCTCTGTTCACACCGAGAGGAGTCTCTGTTCACACCGAGAGGAGTCTCTGTTCACACCGAGAGGAGTCTCTGTTCACACCGAGAGGAGTCTCTGTTCACACCGAGAGGAGTCTCTGTTCACACCGAGAGGAGTCTCTGTTCACACCGAGAGGAGTCTCTGTTCACACCGAGAGGAGTCTCTGTTCACACCGAGAGGAGTCTCTGTTCACGACGAGAGACTGTCACCGAGAGGAGTCTCTGTTCACACCGAGAGGAGTCTCTGTTCACACCGAGAGGAGTCTCTGTTCACACCGAGAGGAGACTCTGTTCACACCGAGAGGAGTCTCTGTTCACACCGAGAGGAGTCTCTGTTCACACCGAGAGAGTCTCTGTTCACACCGAGAGGAGAATCTGTTCACACCGAGAGGAGTCCGGGTCTGTTCACACCGAGAGGAGAATCTGTTCACACCGAGAGGAGTCTCTGTTCACACCGAGAGGAGTCTCTGTTCACACCGAGAGGAGTCTCTGTTCACACCGAGAGGAGTCTCTGTTCACACGAGGAGACTGTCCGGAGGTCTCTGTTCACACCGAGAGGAGAATCTGTTCACACCGAGAGGAGTCTCTGTTCACACCGAGAGGAGAATCTGTTCACACCGAGAGGAGTCTCTGTTCACACCGAGAGGAGTCTCTGTTCACACGAGAGGAGTCTCTGTTCACACCGAGAGGAGTCTCTGTTCACACCGAGAGGAGTCTCTGTTCACACCGAGAGGAGTCTCTGTTCACACCGAGAGGAGTCTCTGTTCACACCGAGAGGAGTCTCTGTTCACACCGAGAGGAGTCTCTGTTCACACCGAGAGGAGTCTCTGTTCACACCGAGAGGAGAATCTGTTCACACCGAGAGGAGTCTCTGTTCACACCGAGAGGAGAATCTGTTCACACCGAGAGGAGTCTCTGTTCACACCGAGAGGAGTCTCTGTTCACACCGAGAGGAGTCTCTGTTCACACCGAGAGGAGTCTCTGTTCACACCGAGAGGAGAATCTGTTCACACCGAGAGGAGTCTCTGTTCACACCGAGAGGAGTCTCTGTTCACACCGAGAGAGGAGTCTCTGTTCACACCGAGAGGAGTCTCTGTTCACACGAGAGGAGTCTCTGTTCACACCGAGAGGAGTCTCTGTTCACACCGAGAGGAGTCTCTGTTCACACCGAGAGGAGTCTCTGTTCACACGAGAGGAGTCTCTGTTCACACCGAGAGGAGTCTCTGTTCACACCGAGAGGAGTCTCTGTTCACACCGAGAGGAGTCTCTGTTCACACCGAGAGGAGTCTCTGTTCACACCGAGAGGAGTCTCTGTTCACACCGAGAGGAGTCTCTGTTCACACCGAGAGGAGTCTCTGTTCACACCGAGAGGAGTCTCTGTTCACACCGAGAGGAGTCTCTGTTCACACCGAGAGGAGACTCTGTTCACACCGAGAGGAGTCTCTGTTCACACCGAGAGGAGAATCTGTTCACACCGAGAGGAGTCTCTGTTCACACCGAGAGGAGTCTCTGTTCACACCGAGAGGAGTCTCTGTTCACACCGAGAGGAGTCTCTGTTCACACGAGAGGAGTCTCTGTTCACACCGAGAGGAGTCTCTGTTCACACCGAGAGGAGTCTCTGTTCACACCGAGAGGAGTCTCTGTTCACACCGAGAGGAGTCTCTGTTCACACCGAGAGGAGTCTCTGTTCACACCGAGAGGAGTCTCTGTTCACACCGAGAGGAGTCTCTGTTCACACCGAGAGGAGTCTCTGTTCACACCGAGAGGAGTCTCTGTTCACACCGAGAGGAGTCTCTGTTCACACCGAGAGGAGTCTCTGTTCACACCGAGAGGAGTCTCTGTTCACACCGAGAGGAGTCTCTGTTCACACCGAGAGGAGTCTCTGTTCACACCGAGAGGAGTCTCTGTTCACACCGAGAGGAGTCTCTGTTCACACCGAGAGGAGTCTCTGTTCACACCGAGAGGAGTCTCTGTTCACACCGAGAGGAGTCTGTTCACACCGAGAGGAGTCTCTGTTCACACCGAGAGGAGAGTCTCTGTTCACACCGAGAGGAGTCTCTGTTCACACCGAGAGAGTCTCTGTTCACACCGAGAGGAGTCTCTGTTCACACCGAGAGGAGTCTCTGTTCACACCGAGAGGAGTCTCTGTTCACACCGAGAGAGTCTCTGTTCACACCGAGAGGAGTCTCTGTTCACACCGAGAGGAGTCTCTGTTCACACCGAGAGGAGTCTCTGTTCACACCGAGAGGAGTCTCTGTTCACACCGAGAGGAGTCTCTGTTCACACCGAGAGGAGTCTCTGTTCACACCGAGAGGAGTCTCTGTTCACACCGAGAGGAGTCTCTGTTCACACCGAGAGGAGTCTCTGTTCACACCGAGAGGAGTCTCTGTTCACACCGAGAGGAGTCTCTGTTCACACCGAGAGGAGTCTCTGTTCACACCGAGAGGAGTCTCTGTTCACACCGAGAGGAGTCTCTGTTCACACCGAGAGGAGTCTCTGTTCACACCGAGAGGAGTCTCTGTTCACACCGAGAGGAGTCTCTGTTCACACCGAGAGGAGTCTCTGTTCACACCGAGAGGAGTCTCTGTTCACACCGAGAGGAGTCTCTGTTCACACCGAGAGGAGTCTCTGTTCACACCGAGAGGAGTCTCTGTTCACACCGAGAGGAGTCTCTGTTCACACCGAGAGGAGTCTCTGTTCACACCGAGAGGAGTCTCTGTTCACACCGAGAGTCTGTCACCGAGGAGTCTCTGTTCACACCGAGAGGAGTCTCTGTTCACACCGAGAGGAGTCTCTGTTCACACCGAGAGGAGTCTCTGTTCACACCGAGAGGAGTCTCTGTTCACACCGAGAGGAGTCTCTGTTCACACCGAGAGGAGTCTCTGTTCACACCGAGAGGAGTCTCTGTTCACACCGAGAGGAGTCTCTGTTCACACCGAGAGGAGTCTCTGTTCACACCGAGAGGAGTCTCTGTTCACACCGAGAGAGTCTCTGTTCACACCGAGAGGAGTCTCTGTTCACACCGAGAGGAGTCTCTGTTCACACCGAGAGGAGTCTCTGTTCACACCGAGAGGAGTCTCTGTTCACACCGAGAGGAGTCTCTGTTCACACCGAGAGGAGTCTCTGTTCACACCGAGAGGAGTCTCTGTTCACACCGAGAGGAGTCTCTGTTCACACCGAGAGGAGTCTCTGTTCACACCGAGAGGAGTCTCTGTTCACACCGAGAGGAGTCTCTGTTCACACCGAGAGGAGTCTCTGTTCACACGAGAGGAGTCTCTGTTCACACCGAGAGGAGTCTCTGTTCACACCGAGAGGAGTCTCTGTTCACACCGAGAGGAGTCTCTGTTCACACCGAGAGGAGTCTCTGTTCACACCGAGAGGAGTCTCTGTTCACACCGAGAGGAGTCTCTGTTCACACCGAGAGGAGTCTCTGTTCACACCGAGAGGAGTCTCTGTTCACACCGAGAGGAGTCTCTGTTCACACCGAGAGGAGTCTCTGTTCACACGAGAGGAGTCTCTGTTCACACCGAGAGAGTCTCTGTTCACACCGAGAGGAGTCTCTGTTCACACCGAGAGGAGTCTCTGTTCACACCGAGAGGAGTCTCTGTTCACACCGAGAGGAGTCTCTGTTCACACCGAGAGGAGTCTCTGTTCACACCGAGAGGAGTCTCTGTTCACACCGAGAGGAGTCTCTGTTCACACCGAGAGGAGTCTCTGTTCACACCGAGAGGAGTCTCTGTTCACACCGAGAGGAGTCTCTGTTCACACCGAGAGGAGTCTCTGTTCACACCGAGAGGAGTCTGTTCACACCGAGAGGAGTCTCTGTTCACACCGAGAGGAGTCTCTGTTCACACCGAGAGGAGTCTCTGTTCACACCGAGAGGAGTCTCTGTTCACACCGAGAGGAGTCTCTGTTCACACCGAGAGGAGTCTCTGTTCACACCGAGAGGAGTCTCTGTTCACACCGAGAGGAGTCTCTGTTCACACCGAGAGGAGTCTCTGTTCACACCGAGAGGAGTCTCTGTTCACACCGAGAGGAGTCTCTGTTCACACCGAGAGGAGTCTCTGTTCACACCGAGAGGAGTCTCTGTTCACACCGAGAGGAGTCTCTGTTCACACCGAGAGGAGTCTCTGTTCACACCGAGAGGAGTCTCTGTTCACACCGAGAGGAGTCTCTGTTCACACCGAGAGGAGTCTCTGTTCACACCGAGAGGAGTCTCTGTTCACACCGAGAGGAGTCTCTGTTCACACCGAGAGGAGTCTCTGTTCACACGACCGAGAGATCTCTGTTCACACCGAGAGGAGTCTCTGTTCACACCGAGAGAATCTGTTCCACCGAGAGGAGTCTCTGTTCACACCGAGAGGAGTCTCTGTTCACACCGAGAGGAGTCTCTGTTCACACCGAGAGGAGTCTCTGTTCACACCGAGAGGAGTCTCTGTTCACACCGAGAGGAGTCTCTGTTCACACCGAGAGGAGTCTCTGTTCACACCGAGAGGAGTCTCTGTTCACACCGAGAGGAGTCTCTGTTCACACCGAGAGGAGTCTCTGTTCACACCGAGAGGAGTCTCTGTTCACACCGAGAGGAGTCTCTGTTCACACCGAGAGGAGTCTCTGTTCACACCGAGAGGAGAATCTGTTCACACCGAGAGGAGTCTCTGTTCACACCGAGAGGAGTCTCTGTTCACACCGAGAGGAGTCTCTGTTCACACCGAGAGGAGTCTCTGTTCACACCGAGAGGAGTCTCTGTTCACACCGAGAGGAGTCTCTGTTCACCGAGAGGAGTCTCTGTCGAGGAGTCTCTGTTCACACCGAGAGGAGTCTCTGTTCACACCGAGAGAGTCTCTGTTCACCGAGAGGAGAATCTGTTCACACCGAGAGGAGTCTCTGTTCACACCGAGAGGAGTCTCTGTTCACACCGAGAGGAGTCTCTGTTCACACCGAGAGGAGTCTCTGTTCACACCGAGAGGAGTCTCTGTTCACACCGAGAGGAGTCTCTGTTCACACCGAGAGGAGTCTCTGTTCACACCGAGAGGAGTCTCTGTTCACACCGAGAGGAGTCTCTGTTCACACCGATCCGAGAGGAGTCTCTGTTCACACCGAGAGGAGTCTCTGTTCACACCGAGAGGAGTCCTGTCGAGAGTCTCTGTTCACACCGAGAGGAGTCTCTGTTCACACCGAGAGGAGTCTCTGTTCACACCGAGAGGAGTCTCTGTTCACACCGAGAGGAGTTCTGTTCACACCGAGAGGAGTCTCTGTTCACACCGAGAGGAGTCTCTGTTCACACCGAGAGGAGTCTCTGTTCACACCGAGAGGAGTCTCTGTTCACACCGAGAGGAGACTCTGTTCACACCGAGAGGAGTCTCTGTTCACACCGAGAGGAGTCTCTGTTCACACGAGAGAGTCTCTGTTCACACCGAGAGGAGTCTCTGTTCACACCGAGAGGAGTCTCTGTTCACACCGAGAGGAGTCTCTGTTCACACCGAGAGGAGTCTCTGTTCACACCGAGAGGAGTCTCTGTTCACACCGAGAGAGTCTCTGTCACGAGATCTGTCACACGAGAGGAGTCTCTGTTCACACCGAGAGGAGTCTCTGTTCACACCGAGAGGAGTCTCTGTTCACACCGAGAGGAGTCTCTGTTCACACCGAGAGGAGTCTCTGTTCACACCGAGAGAGTCTCTGTTCACACCGAGAGGAGTCTCTGTTCACACCGAGAGGAGTCTCTGTTCACACCGAGAGGAGTCTCTGTTCACACCGAGAGGAGTCTCTGTTCACACCGAGAGGAGTCTCTGTTCACGAGACCGAGAGGAGTCTCTGTTCACACCGAGAGGAGTCTCTGTTCACACCGAGAGGAGTCTCTGTTCACACGAGAGGAGTCTCTGTTCACACCGAGAGGAGTCTCTGTTCACACCGAGAGGAGTCTCTGTTCACACCGAGAGGAGTCTCTGTTCACACCGAGAGGAGTCTCTGTTCACCGAGAGGAGTCTCTGTTCACACCGAGAGGAGTCTCTGTTCACACCGAGAGGAGTCTCTGTTCACACCGAGAGGTCTCTGTTCACACCGAGAGGAGTCTCTGTTCACACCGAGAGGAGTCTCTGTTCACACCGAGAGGAGTCTCTGTTCACACCGAGAGGAGTCTCTGTTCACACCGAGAGGAGTCTCTGTTCACACCGAGAGAGTCTCTGTTCACACCGAGAGGAGTCTCTGTTCACACCGAGAGGAGTCTCTGTTCACACGAGAGGAGTCTGTTCACACCGAGAGGAGTCTCTGTTCACACCGAGAGGAGTCTCTGTTCACACCGAGAGGAGTCTCTGTTCACACCGAGAGGAGTCTCTGTTCACACCGAGAGGAGAATCTGTTCACACCGAGAGGAGTCTCTGTTCACACCGAGAGGAGTCTCTGTTCACACCGAGAGGAGTCTCTGTTCACACCGAGAGGAGTATCTGTTCACACGAGAGGAGTCTCTGTTCACACCGAGAGGAGTCTCTGTTCACACCGAGAGGAGTCTCTGTTCACACCGAGAGGAGTCTCTGTTCACACCGAGAGGAGTCTCTGTTCACACCGAGAGGAGTCTCTGTTCACACCGAGAGGAGTCTCTGTTCACACCGAGAGGAGTATCTGTTCACACCGAGAGGAGTCTCTGTTCACACCGAGAGGAGTCTCTGTTCACACCGAGAGGAGTCTCTGTTCACACCGAGAGGAGTCTCTGTTCACACCGAGAGGAGTCTCTGTTCACACCGAGAGGAGTCTCTGTTCACACCGAGAGGAGTCTCTGTTCACACCGAGAGGAGTCTCTGTTCACACCGAGAGGAGTCTCTGTTCACACCGAGAGGAGTCTCTGTTCACACCGAGAGGAGTCTCTGTTCACACCGAGAGGAGTCTCTGTTCACACCGAGAGGAGTCTCTGTTCACACCGAGAGGAGTCTCTGTTCACACCGAGAGGAGTCTCTGTTCACACCGAGAGGAGTCTCTGTTCACACCGAGAGGAGTCTCTGTTCACACCGAGAGGAGTCTCTGTTCACACCGAGAGGAGTCTCTGTTCACACCGAGAGGAGTCTCTGTTCACACCGAGAGGAGTCTCTGTTCACACCGAGAGGAGTCTCTGTTCACACCGAGAGGAGAATCTGTTCACACCGAGAGGAGTCTCTGTTCACACCGAGAGGAGTCTCTGTTCACACCGAGAGGAGTCTCTGTTCACCACCGAGAGGAGTCTCTGTTCACACCGAGAGGAGTCTCTGTTCACACCGAGAGGAGTCTCTGTTCACACCGAGAGGAGTCTCTGTTCACACCGAGAGGAGTCTCTGTTCACACCGAGAGGAGTCTCTGTTCACACCGAGAGGAGTCTCTGTTCACACCGAGAGGAGTCTCTGTTCACACCGAGAGGAGTCTCTGTTCACACCGAGAGGAGTCTCTGTTCACACCGAGAGGAGTCTCTGTTCACACCGAGAGGAGTCTCTGTTCACACCGAGAGGAGTCTCTGTTCACACCGAGAGGAGTCTCTGTTCACACCGAGAGGAGAATCTGTTCACACGAGAGGAGTCTCTGTTCACACCGAGAGGAGTCTCTGTTCACACCGAGAGGAGTCTCTGTTCACACCGAGAGGAGTCTCTGTTCACACCGAGAGGAGTCTCTGTTCACACCGAGAGGAGTCTCTGTTCACACCGAGAGGAGTCTCTGTTCACACCGAGAGGAGTCTCTGTTCACACCGAGAGGAGTCTCTGTTCACACCGAGAGGAGTCTCTGTTCACACCGAGAGGAGTCTCTGTTCACACCGAGAGGAGTCTCTGTTCACACCGAGAGGAGTCTCTGTTCACACCGAGAGGAGTCTCTGTTCACACCGAGAGGAGTCTCTGTTCACACCGAGAGGAGTCTCTGTTCACAACCGAGAGGAGTCTCTGTTCACACCGAGAGGAGTCTCTGTTCACACCGAGAGGAGTCTCTGTTCACACCGAGAGGAGTCTCTGTTCACACCGAGAGGAGTCTCTGTTCACACCGAGAGGAGTCTCTGTTCACACCGAGAGGAGTCTCTGTTCACACCGAGAGGAGTCTCTGTTCACACCGAGAGGAGTCTCTGTTCACACCGAGAGGAGTCTCTGTTCACACCGAGAGGAGTCTCTGTTCACACCGAGAGGAGTCTCTGTTCACACCGAGAGGAGTCTCTGTTCACACCGAGAGGAGTCTCTGTTCACACCGAGAGGAGTCTCTGTTCACACCGAGAGGAGTCTCTGTTCACACCGAGAGGAGTCTCTGTTCACACCGAGAGGAGTCTCTGTTCACACCGAGAGGAGTCTCTGTTCACACCGAGAGGAGTCTCTGTTCACACCGAGAGGAGTCTCTGTTCACACCGAGAGGCGTCTCTCTGTTCACACCGAGAGGAGAATCTGTTCACACCGAGAGGAGTCTCTGTTCACACCGAGAGGAGTCTCTGTTCACACCGAGAGGAGTCTCTGTTCACACCGAGAGGAGTCTCTGTTCACACCGAGAGGAGTCTCTGTTCACACCGAGAGGAGTCTCTGTTCACACCGAGAGGAGTCTCTGTTCACACCGAGAGGAGTCTCTGTTCACACCGAGAGGAGTCTCTGTTCACACCGAGAGGAGTCTCTGTTCACACCGAGAGGAGTCTCTGTTCACACCGAGAGGAGTCTCTGTTCACACCGAGAGGAGTCTCTGTTCACACGGAGAGGAGTCTCTGTTCACACCGAGAGGCGTCTCTGTTCACACCGAGAGGAGTCTCTGTTCACACCGAGAGGAGTCTCTGTTCACACCGAGAGGAGTCTCTGTTCACACCGAGAGGAGTCTCTGTTCACACCGAGAGGAGTCTCTGTTCACACCGAGAGGAGTCTCTGTTCACACCGAGAGGAGTCTCTGTTCACACCGAGAGGAGTCTCTGTTCACACCGAGAGGAGTCTCTGTTCACACCGAGAGGAGTCTCTGTTCACACCGAGAGGAGAATCTGTTCACACCGAGAGGAGTCTCTGTTCACACCGAGAGGAGTCTCTGTTCACACCGAGAGGAGTCTCTGTTCACACCGAGAGGAGTCTCTGTTCACACCGAGAGGAGTCTCTGTTCACACCGAGAGGAGTCTCTGTTCACACCGAGAGGAGTCTCTGTTCACACCGAGAGGCTTCTCTGTTCACACCGAGAGGAGTCTCTGTTCACACCGAGAGGAGTCTCTGTTCACACCGAGAGGAGTCTCTGTTCACACCGAGAGGAGTCTCTGTTCACACCGAGAGGAGTCTCTGTTCACACCGAGAGGAGTCTCTGTTCACACCGAGAGGAGTCTCTGTTCACACCGAGAGGAGTCTCTGTTCACACCGAGAGGAGTCTCTGTTCACACCGAGAGGAGTCTCTGTTCACACCGAGAGGAGTCTCTGTTCACACCGAGAGGAGAATCTGTTCACACCGAGAGGAGTCTCTGTTCACACCGAGAGGAGTCTCTGTTCACACCGAGAGGAGTCTCTGTTCACACCGAGAGGAGTCTCTGTTCACACCGAGAGGAGTCTCTGTTCACACCGAGAGGAGTCCCTGTTCACACCGAGAGGCGTCTCTGTTCACACCGAGAGGCGTCTCTGTTCACACCGAGAGGAGTCTCTGTTCACACCGAGAGGAGTCTCTGTTCACACCGAGAGGAGTCTCTGTTCACACCGAGAGGAGTCTCTGTTCACACCGAGAGGCGTCTCTGTTCACACGGAGAGGAGTCTCTGTTCACACCGAGAGGCGTCTCTGTTCACACCGAGAGGAGTCTCTGTTCACACCGAGAGGAGTCTCTGTTCACACCGAGAGGAGAATCTGTTCACACCGAGAGGAGAATCTGTTCACACCGAGAGGAGTCTCTGTTCACACCGAGAGGAGTCTCTGTTCACACCGAGAGGAGTCTCTGTTCACACCGAGAGGAGAATCTGTTCACACCGAGAGGAGTCTCTGTTCACACCGAGAGGAGTCTCTGTTCACACGGAGAGGAGTCTCTGTTCACACGGAGAGGAGTCTCTGTTCACACCGAGATGAGTCTCTGTTCACACCGAGAGGAGTCTCTGTTCACACCGAGAGGAGAATCTGTTCACAGCGAGAGGCGTCTCTGTTCACACCGAGAGGAGTCTCTGTTCACACCGAGAGGAGTCTCTGTTCACACCGAGAGGAGTCTCTGTTCACACCGAGAGGAGAATCTGTTCACACCGAGAGGAGTCTCTGTTCACACCGAGAGGAGTCTCTGTTCACACCGAGAGGAGTCTCTGTTCACACGGAGAGGAGTCTCTGTTCACACCGAGAGGAGTCTCTGTTCACACCGAGAGGAGTCTCTGTTCACACCGAGAGGAGTCTCTGTTCACACCGAGAGGAGTCTCTGTTCACACCGAAAGGCGTCTCTGTTCACACGGAGAGGAGTCTCTGTTCACACCGAGAGGAGTCTCTGTTCACACCGAGAGGAGTCTCTGTTCACACCGAGAGGAGAATCTGTTCACACCGAGAGGAGTCTCTGTTCACACCGAGAGGAGTCTCTGTTCACACCGAGAGGAGTCTCTGTTCACACCGAGAGGAGTCTCTGTTCACACCGAGAGGAGTCTCTGTTCACACCGAGAGGAGTCTCTGTTCACACCGAGAGGAGTCTCTGTTCACACCGAGAGGAGTCTCTGTTCACACCGAGAGGAGTCTCTGTTCACACCGAGAGGAGTCTCTGTTCACACCGAGAGGAGTCTCTGTTCACACCGAGAGGAGTCTCTGTTCACACCGAGAGGAGTCTCTGTTCACACCGAGAGGAGAATCTGTTCACACCGAGAGGAGTCTCTGTTCACACCGAGAGGAGTCTCTGTTCACACCGAGAGGAGTCTCTGTTCACACCGAGAGGAGTCTCTGTTCACACCGAGAGGAGTCTCTGTTCACACCGAGAGGAGTCTCTGTTCACACCGAGAGGGGTCTCTGTTCACACCGAGAGGAGAATCTGTTCACACCGAGAGGAGTCTCTGTTCACACCGAGAGGAGTCTCTGTTCACACCGAGAGGAGTCTCTGTTCACACCGAGAGGAGTCTCTGTTCACACCGAGAGGAGTCTCTGTTCACACCGAGAGGAGTCTCTGTTCACACCGAGAGGCGTCTCTGTTCACACCGAGAGGAGTCTCTGTTCACACCGAGAGGAGAATCTGTTCACACCGAGAGGCGTCTCTGTTCACACCGAGAGGCGTCTCTGTTCACACCGAGAGGAGAATCTGTTCACACCGAGAGGAGTCTCTGTTCACACCGAGAGGAGTCTCTGTTCACACCGAGAGGAGTCTCTGTTCACACCGAGAGGCGTCTCTGTTCACACCGAGAGGAGTCTCTGTTCACACCGAGAGGAGAATCTGTTCACACCGAGAGGAGTCTCTGTTCACACCGAGAGGAGTCTCTGTTCACACCGAGAGGAGTCTCTGTTCACACCGAGAGGAGTCTCTGTTCACACCGAGAGGAGTCTCTGTTCACACCGAGAGGAGTCTCTGTTCACACCGAGAGGCGTCTCTGTTCACACCGAGAGGAGTCTCTGTTCACACCGAGAGGAGTCTCTGTTCACACCGAGAGGCGTCTCTGTTCACACCGAGAGGAGTCTCTGTTCACACCGAGAGGAGAATCTGTTCACACCGAGAGGAGTCACTGTTCACACCGAGAGGAGTCTCTGTTCACACCGAGAGGAGTCTCTGTTCACACCGAGAGGAGTCTCTGTTCACACCGAGAGGAGTCTCTGTTCACACCGAGAGGAGAATCTGTTCACACCGAGAGGAGCCTCTGTTCACACCGAGAGGAGTCTCTGTTCACACCGAGAGGAGTCTCTGTTCACACCGAGAGGAGTCTCTGTTCACACCGAGAGGAGTCTCTGTTCACACCGAGAGGAGTCTCTGTTCACACCGAGAGGAGTCTCTGTTCACACCGAGAGGAGAATCTGTTCACACCGAGAGGAGTCTCTGTTCACACCGAGAGGAGTCTCTGTTCACACCGAGAGGAGTCTCTGTTCACACCGAGAGGCGTCTCTGTTCACACCGAGAGGAGAATCTGTTCACACCGAGAGGAGTCTCTGTTCACACAGAGAGGAGTCTCTGTTCACACCGAGAGGGGTCTCTGTTCACACCGAGAGGAGTCTCTGTTCACACCGAGAGGAGAATCTGTTCACACCGAGAGGAGTCTCTGTTCACACCGAGAGGAGTCTCTGTTCACACCGAGAGAGGTCTCTGTTCACACCGAGAGGAGTCTCTGTTCACACCGAGAGGAGTCTCTGTTCACACCGAGAGGAGTCTCTGTTCACACCGAGAGGAGTCTCTGTTCACACCGAGAGGAGTCTCTGTTCACACGGAGAGGAGTCTCTGTTCACACCGAGAGGAGTCTCTGTTCACACCGAGAGGAGTCTCTGTTCACACCGAGAGGAGAATCTGTTCACACCGAGAGGAGTCTCTGTTCACACCGAGAGGTGTCTCTGTTCACACCGAGAGGAGTCTCTGTTCACACCGAGAGGAGTCTCTGTTCACACCGAGAGGAGTCTCTGTTCACACCGAGAGGCGTCTCTGTTCACACCGAGAGGAGAATCTGTTCACACCGAGAGGAGTCTCTGTTCACACCGAGAGGAGTCTCTGTTCACACCGAGAGGCGTCTCTGTTCACACCGAGAGGAGAATCTGTTCACACCGAGAGGATTCTCTGTTCACACCGAGAGGAGTCTCTGTTCACACCGAGAGGCGTCTCTGTTCACACCGAGAGGAGAATCTGTTCACACCGAGAGGAGAATCTGTTCACACCGAGAGGAGTCTCTGTTCACACCGAGAGGAGTCTCTGTTCACACCGAGAGGAGAATCTGTTCACACCGAGAGGCGTCTCTGTTCACACCGAGAGTAGTCTCTGTTCACACCGAGAGGCGTCTCTGTTCACACCGAGAGTCGTCTCTGTTCACACCGAGAGGAGTCTCTGTTCACACCGAGAGGAGTCTCTGTTCACACCGAGAGGAGTCTCTGTTCACACCGAGAGGAGTCTCTGTTCACACCGAGAGGAGTCTCTGTTCACACCGAGAGGAGTCTCTGTTCACACCGAGAGGAGTCTCTGTTCACACCGAGAGGAGTCTCTGTTCACACCGAGAGGAGTCTCTGTTCACACCGAGAGGAGTCTCTTATTCATCCCCATCTGGAATATTGAATTCATTTCGGTGAACTACAGCTCAGGAATTACATATTGGCCAACTGCTCTCTGCCCCCACTCTTGCACCATCCCTGCTCTCACAGCCCATGTACACTCTCCCCTATCATGGACTCTCCTCACCCATTTAATCTCCTCCCACAGCCCATGTATACTCCCCCCTATCATGGACTCTCCTCACCCATTTAATCTCCTCCCACAGCCCATGTACACTCTCCCCTATCATGGACTCTCCTCACCCATTTAATCTCCTCCCACAGCCCATGTACACTCTCCCCTATCATGGACTCTACCCACCCATTTAATCTCCTCCCACAGCCCATGTACACTCTCCCCTACCATGGACTCTCCCCACCCATTTAATCTCCTCCCACAGCCCATGTACACTCTCCCCTATCATGGACTCTCCCCACCCATTTAATCTCCTCCAAACTGAAGGACCAATAACTTGCTTAATTATGGAACAATCCCCGTGATGAGCAGTTCAGGGACTGCCGTTTGTCTATAGCAGGAGTCATTCTTTGAGCTGGGCTCAGTATCTGAGAGAGGTCGTGCTCCTAAAAGTCTTCTCATTTGTTTTTATAAGTTTGGCCTGTCCCCTTGTGGTGTGAGACCCCAGGAGATGGGCTGTTGCTGGAATATTTCTCGAGTTGGACGGGTGTCAGCGTTGAACTGGATTCTGAGATGATGAGAAGCTCGGTTTGGATAATGTATCATCAGCCCATTGGATCTGATCCTTCTGTAATATCCACCCATTCCATTACAAATACCTCCAGTTTCCTGGTCAAAACCACCATTCCAGGTGCTCATTGTGTTAGAATGAAATACTCGGTCCTAATTTTACAATTCATAACCCTGAATCCATGTGATGGACAGGATCCTACCCTGCACCATCGTGCAAAGCATTCCTGCCCTTGTACCTTCTCACCAAGATCAAGGCTTCCATCCCAAGGCTTTGTTGGGAGCATCAGTTATTACTGAGGAGTGTGGTATGTGCTGGAGAGAGCTGGTTATTACTGAGGTGTGTGGTATGTGCTGGGGAGAGTCGATTATTACTGAGGTGTGTGGTATGTGCTGGGGAGAGCTGGTTATTACTGAGGTTTGTGGGATGTGCTGGGGAGAGCCGATTATTACTGAGGTCTGTGGTATGTGCTGGGGAGAGCCGGTTATTACTGAGGTGTGTGGTATGTGCTGGGGAGAGTCGATTATTACTGAGATGTGTGGTATGTGGTGGGGAGAGTCGATTATTACTGAGGTGTGTGGTATGTGGTGGGGAAAGTCGATTATTACTGAGGTGTGTGGTATGTGCTGGGGAGAGTCGATTATTACTGAGGTGTGGTATGTGCTGGGGAGAGTCGATTATTACTGAGGTGTGTGGTATGTGCTGGGGAGAGTCGATTATTACTGAGGTGTGTGGTATGTGGTGGGGAAAGTCGATTATTACTGAGGTGTGTGGTATGTGCTGGGGAGAGTCGATTATTACTGAGGTGTGTGGTATGTGCTGGGGAGAGTCGATTATTACTGAGGTGTGTGGTATGTGCTGGGGAGAGTCGATTATTACTGAGGTGTGTGGTATGTGCTGGGGAAAGTCGATTATTACTGAGGTGTGTGGTATGTGCTGGGGAGAGTCGATTATTACTGAGGTGTGTGGTATGTGCTGGGGAGAGTCGATTATTACTGAGGTGTGTGGTATGTGTTGGGGAGAGATGGTTTGAAGCCTTGGAAGATTTTAAAATTCTGCTGGGGAAAGAATGGATCCCCGAAGGATAGGAGATAATTTTTTTGAAAATTCTGATCAGAAAGGTATTGAGGAATTGAAGTTTGTTGTACTCGTTACCTGTATGGCCAAATCATCAGAAAATACACTTTTGTCTGTAAAATTGAGGTCAGGAGTTTAGATTTGCAAATGAGTCAGGAAGTAGAGAGTTATTCTGGAGTTAGTCTAGTGATGCCTCATGAGGCATGAATTAAGTGAGGAGAGTGAGGAGAGTCTGAACAGGGTGAGAATGAGGGAAATGGTCAAGATATTTCATTGTATCTTTGATCTGGTTTGATTGACAGCTGTGTTTTCTGAGTCCTCAGTCTGGGATATTGGCCGTCTCCTGAATTCACTAAACCCAACCAGTGCCCAGGTCACGTCTTTGAGGAGGGAGCCAGGAACCTGTCACTCCTGTCTTATTTATTCAGGGCTCAGATCAACAATACTGGAAAGGGGTCTAAAAATTTCATAAAACTCTTGTAACTTTGGATTCAGAAAACAGTTTGAGGTATTGGTGAAAATTAAATAGTGTGCTGTTACTAATCTGGTTTGTTTCGTATCTGTGTAAATCTGCATTTTACAATAAATAATATTTGTAATTCTGCTTGAAATACATACTTTGTGTTCTGAATAAGGAGCATCAGTCACTGGCTGTGAAATGTATAAGAAGTGGAGAGATTCCCAGTCCCCACTGCCTGTGGGGAGGAGCTCTGTCTGGACGCACCCCCCATCTCCCCCGATGTGCAGTGACCAGAACAATGCAGGTCTGTTGAAGATTATCCCAGGGTAAATCCAATCCCACCCTGGGAGAACAGCTGCTTCCCACTTTTCCTTCCAACGTACAGCACCCTGCACCGTCCTTGTCAATCGTGGTCCTCTGTCTCCACAATCCCTCCTCGTTTGGTGTGTTCTGTAATGCGTCTTGGCATTCAGACAGTGATTCAGGTGGGCCGCATACGGTCTATGGATGGTCACCACGTCATGCACTTTATATAAGGGTCATTATTAAGCAGGCCCTCATGTGGCAATTTATCTAAGGCCTTTTGGAAGTCGAGATACTGACTCTCACTGGGATACAGTTCCACAGACACTGACTCTCACTGGGGGACAGTTCCACAGACACTGACTCTCACTGGTGTACAGGTTCCACAGACACTGACTCTCACTGGGATACAGTTCCACAGACACTGACTCTCACTGGGATACAGTTCCACAGACACTGACTCTCACTGGGATACAGTTCCACAGACACTGACTCTCACTGGGATACAGTTCCACAGACACTGACTCTCACTGGGATACAGTTCCACAGACACTGACTCTCACTGGGGTACAGTTCCACAGACACTGACTCTCACTGGGGTACAGTTCCACAGACACTGACTCTCACTGGGGTACAGTTCCACAGACACTGACTCTCACTGGGGTACAGTTCCACAGACACTGACTCTCACTGGGGGACAGTTCCACACACACTGACTCTCACTGGGATACAGTTCCACAGACACTGACTCTCACTGGGGGACAGTTCCACAGACACTGACTCTCACTGGGGTACAGTTCCACAGACACTGACTCTCACTGGGATACAGTTCCACAGACACTGACTCTCACTGGGGGACAGTTCCACAGACACTGACTCTCACTGGGGTACAGTTCCACAGACACTGACTCTCACTGGGATACAGTTCCACAGACACTGACTCTCACTGGGGTACAGTTCCACAGACACTGACTCTCACTGGGGTACAGTTCCACAGACACTGACTCTCACTGGGGTACAGTTCCACAGACACTGACTCTCACTGGGGTACAGTTCCACAGACACTGACTCTCACTGGGGTACAGTTCCACAGGCACTGACTCTCACTGGGGGACAGTTCAACAGACACTGACTCTCACTGGGATACAGTTCCACAGACACTGACTCTCACTGGGGTACAGTTCCACAGACACTGACTCTCACTGAGGTACAGTTCCACAGACACTGACTCTCACTGGGGGACAGTTCCACAGACACTGACTCTCACTGGGGTACAGTTCCACAGACACTGACTCTCACTGGGGTACAGTTCCACAGACACTGACTCTCACTGGGGTACAGTTCCACAGACACTGACTCTCACTGGGATACAGTTCCACAGACACTGACTCTCACTGGGGTACAGTTCCACAGACACTGACTCTCACTGGGGTACAGTTCCACAGACACTGACTCTCACTGGGGTACAGTTCCACAGACACTGACTCTCACTGGGGTACAGTTCCACAGACACTGACTCTCACTGGGGTACAGTTCCACAGACACTGACTCTCACTGGGGTACAGTTCCACAGACACTGACTCTCACTGGGGTACAGTTCCACAGACACTGACTCTCACTGGGGTACAGTTCCACAGACACTGACTCTCACTGGGGTACAGTTCCACAGACACTGACTCTCACTGGTATACAGTTCCACAGACACTGACTCTCACTGGGGGACAGTTCCACAGACACTGACTCTCACTGGGGTACAGTTCCACAGACACTGACTCTCACTGGGGGACAGTTCCACAGACACTGACTCTCACTGGGATACAGTTCCACAGACACTGACTCTCACTGGGATACAGTTCCACAGACACTGACTCTCACTGGGATACAGTTCCACAGACACTGACTCTCACTGGGATACAGTTCCACAGACACTGACTCTCACTGGGGTACAGTTCCACAGACACTGACTCTCACTGGGGTACAGTTCCACAGACACTGACTCTCACTGGGGTACAGTTCCACAGACACTGACTCTCACTGAGGTACAGTTCCACAGACACTGACTCTCACTGGGGTACAGTTCCACAGACACTGACTCTCACTGGGGTACAGTTCCACAGACACTGACTCTCACTGGGGTACAGTTCCACAGACACTGACTCTCACTGGGGTACAGTTCCACAGACACTGACTCTCACTGGGGGACAGTTCCACAGACACTGACTCTCACTGGGGGACAGTTCCACAGACACTGACTCTCACTGGGGGACAGTTCCACAGACACTGACTCTCACTGGGATACAGTTCCACAGACACTGACTCTCACTGGGATACAGTTCCACAGACACTGACTCTCACTGGGGGACAGTTCCACAGACACTGACTCTCACTGGGATACAGTTCCACAGTTCCACAGACACTGACTCTCACTGGGGTACAGTTCCACAGACACTGACTCTCACTGGGATACAGTTCCACAGTTCCACAGACACTGACTCTCACTGGGGTACAGTTCCACGGGCACTGACTCTCACTGGGGGACAGTTCCACAGACACTGACTCTCACTGGGATACAGTTCCACAGTTCCACAGACACTGACTCTCACTGGGATACAGTTCCACAGTTCCACAGACACTGACTCTCACTGGGGTACAGTTCCACAGACACTGACTCTCACTGGGATACAGTTCCACAGTTCCACAGACACTGACTCTCACTGGGGTACAGTTCCACGGGCACTGACTCTCACTGGGGAACAGTTCCACAGACACTGACTCTCACTGAGGTACAGTTCCACAGACACTGACTCTCACTGAGGTACAGTTCCACGGGCACTGACTCTCACTGGGATACAGTTCCACAGTTCCACGGGCACTGACTCTCACTGGGATACAGTTCCACAGACACTGACTCTCACTGGGGGACAGTTCCACAGACACTGACTCTCACTGGGGTACAGTTCCACAGACACTGACTCTCACTGGTGTACAGTTCCACAGACACTGACTCTCACTGGGGTACAGTTCCATAGACACTGACTCTCACTGGGGGACAGTTCCACAGACACTGACTCTCACTTGGGGACAGTTCCACAAACACTGACTCTCACTGGGATACAGTTCCACAGACACTGACTCTCACTGGGATACAGTTCCACAGACACTGACTCTCACTGGGGGACAGTTCCACAGACACTGACTCTCACTGGGCGACAGTTCCACAGACACTGACTCTCACTGAGGTACAGTTCCACAGACACTGACTCTCACTGGGGGACAGTTCCACAGACACTGACTCTCACTGGGATACAGTTCCACAGTTCCACAGACACTGACTCTCACTGGGATACAGTTCCACAGTTCCACAGACACTGACTCTCACTGGGGTACAGTTCCACAGACACTGACTCTCACTGGGATACAGTTCCACAGTTCCACAGACACTGACTCTCACTGGGGTACAGTTCCACGGGCACTGACTCTCACTGGGGAACAGTTCCACAGACACTGACTCTCACTGAGGTACAGTTCCACAGACACTGACTCTCACTGAGGTACAGTTCCACGGGCACTGACTCTCACTGGGATACAGTTCCACAGTTCCACGGGCACTGACTCTCACTGGGATACAGTTCCACAGACACTGACTCTCACTGGGGGACAGTTCCACAGACACTGACTCTCACTGGGGTACAGTTCCACAGACACTGACTCTCACTGGTGTACAGTTCCACAGACACTGACTCTCACTGGGGGACAGTTCCACAGACACTGACTCTCACTGGGATACAGTTCCACAGACACTGACTCTCACTGGGGGACAGTTCCACAGACACTGACTCTCACTTGGGGACAGTTCCACAAACACTGACTCTCACTGGGGTACAGTTCCATAGACACTGACTCTCACTGGGGGACAGTTCCACAGACACTGACTCTCACTTGGGGACAGTTCCACAAACACTGACTCTCACTGGGATACAGTTCCACAGACACTGACTCTCACTGGGATACAGTTCCACAGACACTGACTCTCACTGGGGGACAGTTCCACAGACACTGACTCTCACTGGGGTACAGTTCCACAGACACTGACTCTCACTGGGGGACAGTTCCACAGACACTGACTCTCACTGGGGTACAGTTCCACAGACACTGACTCTCACTGGGGGACAGTTCCACAGACACTGACTCTCACTGGGATACAGTTCCACAGACACTGACTCTCACTGGGGGACAGTTCCACAGACACTGACTCTCACTGGGATACAGTTCCACAGACACTGACTCTCACTGGGGGACAGTTCCACAGACACTGACTCTCACTGGGGTACAGTTCCACAGACACTGACTCTCACTGAGGTACAGTTCCACAGACACTGACTCTCACTGGGGGACAGTTCCACAGACACTGACTCTCACTGGGATACAGTTCCACAGACACTGACTCTCACTGAGGTACAGTTCCACAGACACTGACTCTCACTGGGGGACAGTTCCACAGACACTGAGGCCCCGACATTAGATTGGAGGTGGGATAGCAGCGGCTGGGGAGGGGGGTGAATGGAAACGTGGGTAACCCGCCCAATAAAAATGTCCACTCTCCATGCGATTGCGATTCAATTGGAGCCACTTAATGTGGCTTCGGGTTTGCCGTCTGAAAGCTGCGCAGCGGATGGACTGCGCACCCGCATCACAGGCTGTCAGCTGGAGGAGCTCTCTTTAAAGGGGCAGTCCTCCAATGTCTGCAATGGAGCAGCCCAGGGGAAAGGCTGCTCCTAGATTCAGCGATGCTTCACTCCAGGTGCTGCTGGATGGGGTGAGGAGGAGGAGGGATATGTTCTACCTGGCGGACGGGAGGAAGTGGCCTGCCTCTGCCACCAGGTAGGCCCGGTTCGAGGTGGCAGAGGAGGTCACCAGCAGCAGCAACATCTCCTGCACCTGGATCCAGTGCAGGAAGTGCTTCAATGACCGAACTAGGTCAGCCAAAGTGAGTACACTTACTCATTCTCCGAAATAGTGTCTTCCACATCACCGCCCCCACCCCTCAACTCATTCTGCACTGCCAACACTACTCTATCACATCACTCCTCACACCCACTGAAAGCTCATCCTCAACTTATCTGCACTTCCTCACCTCCCCATTACTCACCCCACCACTACCACTCAACCCAATCCTCATACAATGTCATGTCTCTGTCTCATACTCACCCTCTGATGCATCTCTTTCACGGTCAGCCGCACCCAAACCAATGCATTCATCGGTTGGCCACGTCACCATCACTCACTCGCGTCTGTACTTTCTCCCCTTATAGGAGAAGAGAGCCCAGAATGCACGGGAGAGTGCGAGGACCGGAGTGGGGGGCGGGGACGCCACAAATCGTTGTCCTCACAGACACGGAGCCGGAGGCGCTGGAGCTGAGCCTCACCCTCGAGTGTCTGTCCGTCGGGGACGCTGAGACTGGCACCCGACAAACATCTGGTGACAGAACTTTAACATTCAGCACACACAATATCAATTGATGTTAACATGCCTCGCCATCTTCAGCACCTCAACATCTGTGATCATGCTTAATATTTCCTTCTGTTCTCTTACAGGGGCTTCAGCGACCACTGTAATGGCAGAGGGTGATTCCTCAGAGGACCTGCCGGCCTCTGAGGATGCACAGTCACATCTGAGCGAGTCATCCACCAGCGCAGATACTCACACCTCGGTGGGTCCCAGTCCGCAGTTAGTTGGGTTGGCACCTGATGAGTCACCACACACGTGAGCACGAGCAGACACTGGGGTGGCAGGGGCAGGTGTGGAGAGTCCGTGTCGATGGGAGCATTCCTCTCCAGGCTCTGCTCAGCTGGACACAGATGCTGAACCCGGGGGGCCATCCTTTAAAAGGAGAATGATCGAGGGGCAGCAGCACATTTCGAGGTGCTGGAACAGGTGCCACGCGCACTCTCCACAATCACGCAGAGGATGGAGGAGTCCAACTCCTGCATAAGTGGAATGGTGGCACAGGTACAGGAGGTAATCTCTGAGATACTCTCAAAAGGATGTGAGCAACTCTCCGAGATAGTGTCGCAGGTAACTGTGGGAATGTGTGCGATGGAAGGAAGGCGAGCCTCCGTTGAGCTTCAAGCAGGGCCCACCAATGAGTCCATTCAGGCCCTGACAATGGCCGTTCGGACTCAGGGTGAACAACATTCTGCCGCCTTAAACAGGCAGATACTCTGGCATTGGCCTTACAAGGCTTCACACATGTTCACCACACTGTTGTCCAGCAGAGTGGTAGGAGTGATGTGGGCCTGGCCCATGGGAGGGATGATGGCGAAAGGGGACATGGAAGTGGGGACGTCACTCAAAGTGCCCCCCACGTCTCACCTGTTGCCCCCCTTTCAACCAGTACCCGCAATGCTGCCTCCTCTCCAGGTAGGCGAGTCTGCCCCAGCACAGGTGCAGGTGGCGCAGTCTTTGGAGGGGCCCTCACGGGCACCGAAACCCAGAGGGCGTAGGCCCAAAGCATCTAATCAGTCAGGGCATGAACATGAGCAACCTGCCACTACCTCTGCTGCAGCCACAGGAGATGCACCACATAGAAGTCGTAGGAAGAGAAAGGTGAAGGTTTTGTGAGCACGAAGGGGACGCACAAGGGTGTTTGACAAACTGTCATGTTTTTTATTTATATTTAGTTTTTGTTAAAGTCACATTAAATATTATTATTGTCACCACTACTGCCACGTCTTGCCCATTCTTGACTGGCTTTTGTGGTAGGGCCCTTTCACGAGGTTCACCGTGAACGGCCACACTTGATGCCACCCATTGGGTCACTCGACAGTGGGTGTATGTGTAGTTGCAGGACTGTTTTGTGCAGGGAGGGGCGGGTGTGGGGTGGGGGCTGGTGTGGGCGCTGCTCTTTCCAGGTGGTGTGAGGACTGGACTCTTCACACTTTCTGATGTTTGGAGAACCGTTCACATATCAGTGACTCCCTGACCTCACGAGCAGCCAGGTGAGCTGCTCCTCTGCCCATGGGTTCCTCCTCCTCCTCCTCCTCCATGTGGGTGGCAGATGTGGATGAGGCCTCAAGTGGTGCCCCTCTTGTTGTTGCCCTCCGTGCTCTTGTGCAGGTGCCTGTGGCGCAGCTCTGTGTTGTGGAGCTCCACGTGGCGGAGGTGGACACCGTGCCTGGCGAGGCTGGTGATGTTGCTCGTCCTCGGATGTAGTGACGAATGCAGTCATGGTGCCACCCCCCCATCCTGACGGTGTGAGTTTGAGGGGGTCCAAAAAGTAGTTAAATATGTTTGAACAGAAGAATTTTGAGTGGAAAGTAAGAATTTTCAGTGAAAACACAATGGTCTCGCAGCCAAAACTTTGTCTGAAAGAACTGAATGCCCTGCTGCAATAAGTGAGCTTTTGCCAATTAATCATTTGTATCTCCCACTGGCTGCTGGCAGAAACACGTCCGTTGTAACAGGGAGAGTTTCCCACAGCACGGGAAACACGCTGAGGGTCCTTCAAAATCACACCTCTGCCAAAATGTGGAGAAAATTAAGTGCTTCAAGTACTGAACAACTGTGTAAAGTATCATCCCGCCGGATTCAATTGCCGGTGGGACTTCCACTTCGGGAAGCACCGCACGCAGGCGCCGTCTGTGGGAAGCCCGGAAGTCGGGGGGGTTGGGGCTGGCTTCCTCACCCGCTCGGGATTTTCCCGATTTTCCAGCCTCCCGCCGTCCCCAACGCATCCACAATTTGATTTGAAAATCGGGGCCTAACTCTCACTGGTCTCCAGTTTAACAGACTGCACTACAGTTCGACAGTCAGTGACTCTCACAGGGCTATACAATCATAGAATCACAAAATCATAGAAACTTACAGCACAGCAGGAGGCCATTCAGCCCATCGTGACTGTCCTGGCCGAAAAAGTGTTATCCAGCTTAATCCCACTTTCCAGCACTTGGTCCGTAGCCCTGTAGGTCACGGCTCTTCAGGTGCACATCCAGGTTTATTTTAAATCATGTGGAGATGCCGGTGATGGACTGGGGTTGACAATTGTAAACAATTTTACAACACCAAGTTATAGTCCAGCAATTTTATTTTAAATTCACAAGCTTGTGAATTTAAAATAAAATTGCTGGACTATAACTTGGTGTTGTAAAAATATTTTAAATGAGTTGAGGGTTTCTGCCTCTACCACCCTCTCAGGCAGTGAGTTCCAGACCCCCACCACCCTCTGGGTGAAGGAATATTGCCTCAGCTCCCCTCTAATCCTTCTACCAATTACTTTAAATCTATGCCCCCCGGTCACTGACCCCTCTGCTAAGGGAAATAGTTCCTTCCCTATCCACTCTATCGAGGCCCCTCATAATTTTGTACACCTCAATTAAATCTCCCCTCAGCCTCCTCTGTTCCAAAGAAAACAACCCCAGCCGATCCAATCTTTCCTCATAGCTAAAATTCTACAGTCCTGGCAACATCCTCGTAAATCTCCTCTGTACCCTCTCTAGTGCAATCACATCTTTCCTGTAATGTGGTGACCAGAACTGTACACATTACTCAAGCTGTGGCCTAACCAGTGTTTTATACAGTTCTAGCATAACCTCCCTGACCTTTGGCTGACTCATAAAGGAAAGTATCCCATATGCCTTTTTAACCACTTTATCAACTGTCATGCTACATTCAGGGATCTGTGGACATGCACTCCAAGGTCCCTCACTTCCTCCACACCTCTCAGTATCCTCCCATTTATTGTGTATTCCCTTGCCTTGTTTGCCCTCCCCAAATGCATTACCTCACACTTCTCTGGATTGAATTCCATTTTCCACTTTTCTGCCCACCTGACCAGTCCATTGATATCTTCCTGCAGTCTACAGCTTTCCTCCTCACTATCAACCACACGGCCAATTTTTGTATCGTCTGCAAACTTCTTAATCATGCCTCCGACAGTGGTAAAATACCTCTCACTGGGGTACAGTTCCATAGACACTGACTCTCACTGGGGTACAGTTCCACAGACACTGACTCTCACTGGGGTACAGTTCCATAGACACTGACTCTCACTGGGATACAGTTCCACAGACACTGACTCTCACTGGGGTACAGTTCCACAGACACTGACTCTCACTGGGGTACAGTTCCACAGACACTGACTCTCACTGGGGTACAGTTCCATAGACACTGACTCTCACTGGGATACAGTTCCACAGACACTGACTCTCACTGGGGTACAGTTCCACAGACACTGACTCTCACTGGGATACAGTTCCACAGACACTGACTCTCACTGGGGTACAGTTCCATAGACACTGACTCTCACTGGGATACAGTTCCACAGACACTGACTCTCACTGGGGTACAGTTCCACAGACACTGACTCTCACTGGGATACAGTTCCACAGACACTGACTCTCACTGGGGTACAGTTCCACAGACACTGACTCTCACTGAGGTACAGTTCCACAGACACTGACTCTCACTGGGATACAGTTCCACAGACACTGACTCTCACTGGGGTACAGTTCCACAGACACTGACTCTCACTGGGGTACAGTTCCACACACACTGACTCTCACTGGGATACAGTTCCACAGACACTGACTCTCACTGGGATACAGTTCCACAGACACTGACTCTCACTGGGATACAGTTCCACAGACACTGACTCTCACTGGGGTACAGTTCCACAGACACTGACTCTCACTGGGGTACAGTTCCACAGACACTGACTCTCACTGGGGTACAGTTCCACAGACACTGACTCTCACTGAGGTACAGTTCCACAGACACTGACTCTCACTGAGGTACAGTTCCACAGACACTGACTCTCACTGGGGTACAGTTCCACAGACACTGACTCTCACTGGGGTACAGTTCCACAGACACTGACTCTCACTGGGATACAGTTCCACAGACACTGACTCTCACTGGGGTACAGTTCCACAGACACTGACTCTCACTGGGGTACAGTTCCACAGACACTGACTCTCACTGGGATACAGTTCCACAGACACTGACTCTCACTGGGATACAGTTCCACAGACACTGACTCTCACTGGGGTACAGTTCCACAGACACTGACTCTCACTGGGGTACAGTTCCACAGACACTGACTCTCACTGGGGTACAAGTCGGGATGGTGTGTGACTTGGAGGGGAACGTGCAGGTGGTGTTGTTCCCATGTACCTGCTGCTCTTGTCCTTCTAGGTGGTAGAGGTCACAGGTTTGGGAGGTGCTGTCGAAGAAGCCTTGGCGAGTTGCTGCAGTGCATCCTGTGGATGGTACACACTGCAGCCACTGTGCGCCGGTGGTGAAGGGAGTGAATGTTTAGGGTGGTGGATGGGGTGCCAATCAAGCGGGCTGCTTTGTCCTGGATGGTGTCGAGCTTCTTGAGTGTTGTTGGAGCTGCACTCATCCAGGCAAGTGGCGAGTATTCCATCACACTCCTGACTTGTGCCTTGTAGATGGTGGAAAGGCTTTGGGGAGTCAGGAGGTGAGTCACTCGCCGCAGAATACCCAGCCTCTGACCCCAGCTAGCGTACAGGGTGCTCTTTGTTGTTGGGCTCGGTGATGTTGCTTTCCTGACAGAGTTCCCTTTGTGAATCTTCGGTTGGAGAACTGTCCTTCTCTTATTGTTGACATTCAGCTTGCTGTTGCGTGCTGGTCTCTCCAGGACAGGAATCGGCAGCTGCAGCACTCTGCACTGCCCAGATGGAGAATAATTGTTTGTAAAATGCTTTTGCATGAGAACAGCGGCCCTGTATCAGTATTTCTGATCAGTGCTGTTCTGTCCTTCATGGTCTCATTGGCAATGCGCAGCTCACTGCAGGTCCACACTGTCGTTCAGAAACTCTCCCAGCTCTGAGATCACCTTCACCTGCTGCACCGAAGCCAAACCTATCCCTGTTACAGCCTCTCTTATCTGGGCCCCTCTCAACCCCTGCTCACCTCTCTACTCCCCTTCCTCTCACCCCGAAATACCACCTTTCCTTTCTCTGGTCTCAGGTACTTTGGCCCGCCCAATCCTTACCCCAAACCATTGCTGCTCGGCAACATTCAGTGTGCCATAGCCTCCCTGCTCCTCTCACACCCGGCGCTGCCTCTGAGCACGAACCCCAACTGCCCCATCCTACTCTCTCACCGACTTTCCCGCCCTGTGTGCCCGCTGGGGGCTCATCTTGACAATCGTCCCAGTCACCCCTCCCAGCGCTGATCCTGTGGACTCTGCCAGCTGATCAGCTCTCACCGCCCCTCTCCGCATCTCCCTCCAGAATGTCCGTTCACTTGTGAACAAGGCCCTTGCCACCCATGAGCTTACTGTGGATCATAGAATCATAGAAGATTTACGGTACAGAAGGAGGCCATTCGGCCCATCGTGTCCGTGCCGGCTGTCGATGAGCCACCCAGCCTAATCCCACTTTCCAGCGCTTGGTCTGTAGCCCTGTAGGTTACAGCACTTCAGGTGCACATCCAGGTACTTTTTAAATGAGTTGAGGGTTTCTGCCTCTACCACCCTCTCAGGCAGTGAGTTCCAGACCCCCACCACCCTCTGGGTGAAAACATTTCTCCTCAGCTCCCCTCTAATCCTTCTACCAATCACTTTAAATCTATGCCCCCTGGTCACTGACCCCTCTGCTAAGGGAAGTAGGTCCTCCCTATCCACTCTAACTAGTCCTGTCATAATTTTATACACCTCAATTAAATCTCCCCTCAGCCTCCTCTGTTCCAAAGAAAACAACCCCAGCCGATCCAATCTTTCCTCATAGCTAAAATTCTCCAGTCCTGGCAACATCCTCGTAAATCTCCTCTGCACCCTCCCTCGTGCGATCACATCCTTCCTGGAATGTTGGATGATTGCGTTGACATCATGGCTTTGATGAAATCCTGAGTGACGGGTGATGACACCTTCCCCCTGAATGAAGCCTCTCCGCCTGGCTAGATCTTCCACCACTTCCCACGCCCACACTGCCGCAGTGGCGGTGTGGCCCTGATCATCAAATTACCTTCTCCTCCTTTGAGCATCTCACCTTGTTCCACCCCTCTCACCTCTCCTTTAAAATCCTCATCCTCTGCCGTCCACCCAAATACCACGCCACATTTCCCCCGAGATATCTTCACTGCTTTCCTCCCTCCTCCCAGCGACTTCTCATCCTCAGTGTTTTCCATCCATATTTCAGCTCCTCTAACCTCTTCCCTCTGAATTCACAGCCCCCGTGTCCTCCCGAAACCTTTCCCTCCAAATAAACTCCCCTAAGGTTCACAATCACCACCTCAACCTCAATATCTCACGTGACCGTCCACTGACAAGATCACCTCTGAAATCGTTGTCATATCACTTACACAGGGAGAGAGGGTTAGAGAGAGATTAACACAGGGGGAGAGAGGGTTAGAGAGAGATTAACACAGGGGGAGAGAGGGTTAGAGAGAGATTAACACAGGGGGAGAGAGGGTTAGAGAGAGATTAACAGAGGGAGAGTGAGGGTTAGAGAGAGATTAACACAGGGAGAGAGAGGGTTAGAGAGAGATTAACACAGGGGGAGTGAGAGTTAGAGAGAGATTAACACAGGGGGAGTGAGGGTTAGAGAGAGATTAACACAGGGGGAGAGAGGGTTAGAGAGAGATTAACACAGGGGGAGAGAGGGTTAGAGAGAGATTAACACAGGGGGAGTGAGAGTTAGAGAGAGATTAACACAGGGGGAGTGAGAGTTAGAGAGAGATTAACACAGGGGGAGTGAGGGTTAGAGAGAGATTAACACAGGGGGAGAGAGGGTTAGAGAAAGATTAACACAGGGAGAGAGAGGGTTAGAGAGAGATTAACACAGGGGGAGTGAGAGTTAGAGAGAGATTAACACAGGGGGAGTGAGGGTTAGCGAGAGATTAACACAGGGGGAGAGAGGGTTAGAGAGAGATTAACACAGGGGGAGAGAGGGTTAGAGAGAGATTAACACAGGGGGAGAGAGGGTTAGAGAGAGATTAACACAGGGGGAGAGAGGGTTAGAGAGAGATTAACACAGGGGGAGAGAGGGTTAGAGAGAGATTAACACAGGGGGAGAGAGGGTTAGAGAGAGATTAACACAGGGGGAGTGAGAGTTAGAGAGAGATTAACACAGGGGGAGTGAGGGTTAGAGAGAGATTAACACAGGGGGAGAGTGGGTTAGAGAGAGATTAACACAGGGGGAGAGAGGGTTAGAGAGAGATTAACACAGGGGGAGTGAGAGTTAGAGAGAGATTAACACAGGGGGAGTGAGAGTTAGAGAGAGATTAACACAGGGGGAGTGAGGGTTAGAGAGAGATTAACACAGGGGGAGTGAGGGTTAGAGAGAGATTAACACAGGGGGAGAGAGGGTGAGAGAGAGATTAACACAGGGAGAGAGAGGGTTAGAGAGAGATTAACACAGGGGGAGTGAGAGTTAGAGAGAGATTAACACAGGGGGAGTGAGGGTTAGCGAGAGATTAACACAGGGGGAGAGAGGGTTAGAGAGAGATTAACACAGGGGGAGAGAGGGTTAGAGAGAGATTAACACAGGGGGAGAGAGGGTTAGAGAGAGATTAACACAGGGGGAGTGAGAGTTAGAGAGAGATTAACACAGGGGGAGTGAGAGTTAGAGAGAGATTAACACAGGGGGAGTGAGGGTTAGAGAGAGATTAACACAGGGGGAGTGAGAGTTAGAGAGAGATTAACACAGGGGGAGTGAGGGTTAGAGAGAGATTAACACAGGGGGAGTGAGAGTTAGAGAGAGATTAACACAGGGGGAGTGAGGGTTAGAGAGAGATTAACACAGGGGGAGTGAGGGTTAGAGAGAGATTAACACAGGGGGAGAGAGGGTTAGAGAGAGATTAACACGGGGAGAGAGGGTTAGAGAGAGATTAACACAGGGGGAGTGAGAGTTAGAGAGAGATTAACACAGGGGGAGTGAGAGTTAGAGAGAGATTAACACAGGGGGAGTGAGGGTTAGAGAGAGATTAACACAGGGGGAGTGAGGGTTAGAGAGAGATTAACACAGGGGGAGTGAGGGTTAGAGAGAGATTAACACAGGGGGAGTGAGGGTTAGAGAGAGATTAACACAGGGGGAGTGAGGGTTAGAGAGAGATTAACACAGGGGGAGAAAGGGTTAGAGAGGGATTAACACAGGGGGAGTGAGGGTGAGAGAGAGATTAACACAGGGGGAGTGAGAGTTAGAGAGAGATTAACACAGGGGGAGTGAGGGTCAGAGAGAGATTAACACGGGGGAGCGAGGGTTAGAGAGAGATTAACACAGGGGGAGTGAGGGTTAGAGAGAGATTAACACAGGGGGAGTGAGGGTTAGAGAGAGATTAACACAGCGGGAGTGAGGGTTAGAGAGAGATTAACACAGGGGGAGTGAGGGTTAGAGAGAGATTAACACAGGGGGAGTGAGGGTTAGAGAGAGATTAACACAGGGGGAGTGAGAGTTAGAGAGAGATTAACACAGGGGGAGTGAGAGTTAGAGAGAGATTAACACAGGGGGAGTGAGGGTTAGAGAGAGATTAACACAGGGGGAGAGTGGGTTAGAGAGAGATTAACACAGGGGGAGAGAGGGTTAGAGAGAGATTAACACAGGGGGAGTGAGAGTTAGAGAGAGATTAACACAGGGGGAGTGAGAGTTAGAGAGAGATTAACACAGGGGGAGTGAGGGTTAGAGAGAGATTAACACAGGGGGAGAGAGGGTTAGAGAGAGATTAACACAGGGAGAGAGAGGGTTAGAGAGAGATTAACACAGGGGGAGTGAGAGTTAGAGAGAGATTAACACAGGGGGAGTGAGGGTTAGCGAGAGATTAACACAGGGGGAGAGAGGGTTAGAGAGAGATTAACACAGGGGGAGAGAGGGTTAGAGAGAGATTAACACAGGGGGAGAGAGGGTTAGAGAGAGATTAACACAGGGGGAGTGAGAGTTAGAGAGAGATTAACACAGGGGGAGTGAGAGTTAGAGAGAGATTAACACAGGGGGAGTGAGGGTTAGAGAGAGATTAACACAGGGGGAGTGAGAGTTAGAGAGAGATTAACACAGGGGGAGTGAGGGTTAGAGAGAGATTAACACAGGGGGAGTGAGAGTTAGAGAGAGATTAACACAGGGGGAGTGAGGGTTAGAGAGAGATTAACACAGGGGGAGTGAGGGTTAGAGAGAGATTAACACAGGGGGAGTGAGGGTCAGAGAGAGATTAACACAGGGGGAGTGAGGGTTAGAGAGAGATTAACACAGGGGGAGTGAGGGTTAGAGAGAGATTAACACAGGGGGAGAAAGGGTTAGAGAGGGATTAACACAGGGGGAGTGAGGGTGAGAGAGAGATTAACACAGGGGGAGTGAGAGTTAGAGAGAGATTAACACAGGGGGAGTGAGGGTTAGAGAGAGATTAACACGGGGGAGTGAGGGTTAGAGAGAGATTAACACAGGGGGAGTGAGGGTTAGAGAGAGATTAACACAGGGGGAGTGAGGGTTAGAGAGAGATTAACACAGCGGGAGTGAGGGTTAGAGAGAGATTAACACAGGGGGAGTGAGGGTTAGAGAGAGATTAACACAGGGGGAGTGAGGGTTAGAGAGAGATTAACACAGGGGGAGTGAGGGTTAGAGAGAGATTAACACAGGGGGAGTGAGGGTTAGAGAGAGATTAACACAGGGGGAGTGAGGGTTAGAGAGAGATTCACACAGGGGGAGTGAGGGTTAGAGAGAGATTAACACAGGGGGAGTGAGGGTTAGAGAGAGATTAACACAGGGGGAGTGAGAGTTAGAGTGAGATTAACACAGGGGGAGTGAGGGTTAGAGAGAGATTAACACAGGGGGAGAGAGGGTTAGAGAGAGATTAACACAGGGGGAGTGAGAGTTAGAGAGAGATTAACACAGGGGGAGTGAGAGTTAGAGAGAGATTAACACAGGGGGAGTGAGGATTAGAGAGAGATTAACACAGGGGGAGTGAGGGTTAGAGAGAGATTAACACAGGGGGAGTGAGGGTTAGAGAGAGATTAACACAGGGGGAGTGAGGGTTAGAGAGAGATTAACACAGGGGGAGTGAGGGTTAGAGAGAGATTAACACAGGGGGAGTGAGGGTTAGAGAGAGATTAACACAGGGGGAGTGAGGGTTAGAGAGAGATTAACACAGGGCGAGTGAGGGTTAGAGAGAGATTAACACAGGGGGAGTGAGGGTTAGAGAGAGATTAACACAGGGGGAGTGAGGGTTAGAGAGAGATTAACACAGGGGGAGTGAGGGTTAGAGAGAGATTAACACAGGGGGAGTGAGGGTTAGAGAGAGATTAACACAGGGGGAGTGAGAGTTAGAGAGAGATTAACACAGGGGGAGTGAGAGTTAGAGAGAGATTAACACAGGGGGAGTGAGGGTTCGAGAGAGATTAACACAGGGGGAGTGAGAGTTCGAGAGAGATTAACACAGGGGGAGTGAGGGTTAGAGAGAGATTAACACAGGGGGAGTGAGAGTTAAAGAGAGATTAACACAGGGGGAGAGAGGGTTAGAGAGAGATTAACACAGGGGGAGTGAGAGTTAGAGAGAGATTAACACAGGGGGAGTGAGAGTTAGAGAGAGATTAACACAGGGGGAGTGAGGGTTAGAGAGAGATTAACACAGGGTGAGTGAGGGTTAGAGAGAGATTAACACAGGGGGAGAGAGGGTTAGAGAGAGATTAACACAGGGGGAGAGAGGGTTAGAGAGAGATTAACACAGGGGGAGAGAGGGTTAGAGAGAGATTAACACAGGGAGAGTGAGGGTTAGAGAGAGATTAACACAGGGAGAGAGAGGGTTAGAGAGAGATTAACACAGGGGGAGTGAGAGTTAGAGAGAGATTAACACAGGGGGAGTGAGGGTTAGAGAGAGATTAACACAGGGGGAGAGAGGGTTAGAGAGAGATTAACACAGGGGGAGAGAGGGTTAGAGAGAGATTAACACAGGGGGAGTGAGAGTTAGAGAGAGATTAACACAGGGGGAGTGAGGGTTAGCGAGAGATTAACACAGGGCGAGAGAGGGTTAGAGAGAGATTAACACAGGGGGAGAGAGGGTTAGAGAGAGATTAACACAGGGGGATTGAGGGTTAGAGAGAGATTAACACAGGGGGAGTGAGGGTTAGAGAGAGATTAACACAGGGGGAGTGAGGGTTAGAGAGAGATTAACACAGGGGGAGAGAGGGTTAGAGAGAGATTAACACGGGGAGAGAGGGTTCGAGAGAGATTAACACAGGGGGAGTGAGAGTTAGAGAGCGATTAACACAGGGGGAGTGAGAGTTAGAGAGAGATTAACACAGGGGGAGTGAGGGTTAGAGAGAGATTAACACAGGGGGAGTGAGGGTTAGAGAGAGATTAACACAGGGGGAGTGAGAGTTAGAGAGAGATTAACACAGGGGGAGTGAGGGTTAGAGAGAGATTAACACAGGGGGAGTGAGAGTTAGAGAGAGATTAACACAGGGGGAGTGAGGGTTAGAGAGAGATTAACACAGGGGGAGAGAGGGTTAGAGAGAGATTAACACGGGGAGAGAGGGTTAGAGAGAGATTAACACAGGGGGAGTGAGAGTTAGAGAGCGATTAACACAGGGGGAGTGAGAGTTAGAGAGAGATTAACACAGGGGGAGTGAGGGTTAGAGAGAGATTAACACAGGGGGAGTGAGAGTTAGAGAGAGATTAACACAGGGGGAGTGAGGGTTAGAGAGAGATTAACACAGGGGGAGTGAGAGTTAGAGAGAGATTAACACAGGGGGAGAGAGGGTTAGAGAGAGATTAACATAGGGGGAGTGAGGGTTAGAGAGAGATTAACACAGGGGGAGTGAGGGTTAGAGAGAGATTAACACAGGGGGAGTGAGAGTTAGAGAGAGATTAACACAGGGGGAGTGAGGGTTAGAGAGAGATTAACACAGGGGGAGTGAGAGTTAGAGAGAGATTAACACAGGGGGAGTGAGAGTTAGAGAGAGATTAACACAGGGGGAGAGAGGGTTAGAGAGAGATTAACACAGGGGGAGTGAGAGTTAGAGAGAGATTAACACAGGGGGAGAGAGGGTTAGAGAGAGATTAACATAGGGGGAGTGAGGGTTAGAGAGAGATTAACACAGGGGGAGTGAGGGTTAGAGAGAGATTAACACAGGGGGAGTGAGAGTTAGAGAGAGATTAACACAGGGGGAGTGAGGGTTAGAGAGAGATTAACACAGGGGGAGTGAGAGTTAGAGAGAGATTAACACAGGGGGAGTGAGAGTTAGAGAGAGATTAACACAGGGGGAGAGAGGGTTAGAGAGAGATTAACACAGGGGGAGTGAGGGTTAGAGAGAGATTAACACAGGGGGAGTGAGGGTTAGAGAGAGATTAACACAGGGGGAGTGAGGGTTAGAGAGAGATTAACACAGGGGGAGAAAGGGTTAGAGAGGGATTAACACAGGGGGAGTGAGGGTGAGAGAGAGATTAACACAGGGGGAGTGAGAGTTAGAGAGAGATTAACACAGGGGGAGTGAGGGTTAGAGAGAGATTAACACGGGGGAGTGAGGGTTAGAGAGAGATTAACACAGGGGGAGTGAGGGTTAGAGAGAGATTAACACAGGGGGAGTGAGGGTTAGAGAGAGATTAACACAGCGGGAGTGAGGGTTAGAGAGAGATTAACACAGGGGGGGTGAGGGTTAGAGAGAGATTAACACAGGGGGAGTGAGGGTTAGAGAGAGATTAACACAGGGGGAGTGAGGGTTAGAGAGAGATTAACACAGGGGGAGTGAGGGTTAGAGAGAGATTAACACAGGGGGAGTGAGGGTTAGAGAGAGATTAACACAGGGGGAGTGAGGGTTCGAGTGAGATTAACACAGGGGGAGTGAGGGTTAGAGAGAGATTAACACAGGGGGAGAGAGGGTTAGAGAGAGATTAACACAGGGGGAGTGAGAGTTAGAGAGAGATTAACACAGGGGGAGTGAGAGTTAGAGAGAGATTAACACAGGGGGAGTGAGGGTTAGAGAGAGATTAACACAGGGGGAGTGAGGGTTAGAGAGAGATTAACACAGGGGGAGTGAGGGTTAGAGAGAGATTAACACAGGGGGAGTGAGGGTTAGAGAGAGATTAACACAGGGGGAGTGAGGGTTAGAGAGAGATTAACACAGGGGGAGTGAGGGTTAGAGAGAGATTAACACAGGGGGAGTGAGGGTTAGAGAGAGATTAACACAGGGGGAGTGAGGGTTCGAGTGAGATTAACACAGGGGGAGTGAGGGTTAGAGAGAGATTAACACAGGGGGAGAGAGGGTTAGAGAGAGATTAACACAGGGGGAGTGAGAGTTAGAGAGAGATTAACACAGGGGGAGTGAGAGTTAGAGAGAGATTAACACAGGGGGAGTGAGGATTAGAGAGAGATTAACACAGGGGGAGTGAGGGTTAGAGAGAGATTAACACAGGGGGAGTGAGGGTTAGAGAGAGATTAACACAGGGGGAGTGAGGGTTAGAGAGAGATTAACACAGGGGGAGTGAGGGTTAGAGAGAGATTAACACAGGGGGAGTGAGGGTTAGAGAGAGATTAACACAGGGGGAGTGAGGGTTAGAGAGAGATTAACACAGGGCGAGTGAGGGTTAGAGAGAGATTAACACAGGGGGAGTGAGGGTTAGAGAGAGATTAACACAGGGGGAGTGAGGGTTAGAGAGAGATTAACACAGGGGGAGTGAGGGTTAGAGAGAGATTAACACAGGGGGAGTGAGGGTTAGAGAGAGATTAACACAGGGGGAGTGAGAGTTAGAGAGAGATTAACACAGGGGGAGTGAGAGTTAGAGAGAGATTAACACAGGGGGAGTGAGGGTTAGAGAGAGATTAACACAGGGGGAGTGAGAGTTCGAGAGAGATTAACACAGGGGGAGTGAGGGTTAGAGAGAGATTAACACAGGGGGAGTGAGAGTTAGAGAGAGATTAACACAGGGGGAGAGAGGGTTAGAGAGAGATTAACACAGGGGGAGTGAGAGTTAGAGAGAGATTAACACAGGGGGAGTGAGAGTTAGAGAGAGATTAACACAGGGGGAGTGAGGGTTAGAGAGAGATTAACACAGGGTGAGTGAGGGTTAGAGAGAGATTAACACAGGGGGAGAGAGGGTTAGAGAGAGATTAACACAGGGGGAGTGAGGGTTAGAGAGAGATTAACACAGGGGGAGTGAGGGTTAGAGAGAGATTAACACAGGGGGAGTGAGGGTTAGAGAGAGATTAACATAGGGGGAGTGAGGGTTAGAGAGAGATTAACACAGCGGGAGTGAGGGTGAGAGAGAGATTAACACAGGGGGAGTGAGAGTTAGAGAGAGATTAACACAGGGGGAGAAAGGGTTAGAGAGGGATTAACACAGGGGGAGTGAGGGTGAGAGAGAGATTAACACAGGGGGAGTGAGAGTTAGAGAGAGATTAACACAGGGGGAGTGAGGGTTAGAGAGAGATTAACACAGGGGGAGTGAGGGTTAGAGAGAGATTAACACAGGGGGAGTGAGGGTTTGAGAGAGATTAACACAGGGGGAGTGATGGTTAGAGAGAGATTAACACAGGGGGAGTGAGAGTTAGAGAGAGATTAACACAGGGGGAGAGAGGGTTAGAGAGAGATTAACACAGGGGGAGTGAGAGTTAGAGAGAGATTAACACAGGGGGAGTGAGAGTTAGAGAGAGATTAACACAGGGGGAGTGAGGGTTAGAGAGAGATTAACACAGGGGGAATGAGGGTTAGAGAGAGATTAACACAGGGGGAGTGAGGGTTAGAGAGAGATTAACACAAGGGGAGTGAGGGTTAAAGAGAGATTAACACAGGGGGAATAAAGGGGGCAGTTGCAGCATGGATACAGAATTGGCTAAGTGACAGGAAACAGAGAGTAGTGGAGAGCGGTTGTTTATCGGACTGGAGGGAGGTGTACAGTGGTGTTCCCCAGGGGTCGGTGCTGGGACCACTGCTTTTCTTGATATATATTAATGACTTGGACTTGGGTGTACAGGGCACAATTTCCAAATTTGCAGATGACACAAAACTTGGAAGTGCAGTAAACAGTGAGGAGGATAGTGATAGACTTCACGAGGATATAGACAGGCTGGTGGAATGGGCGGACATGTAGCAGATGAAATTTAACGCAGAAAAATGCGAAGTGATACATTTTGGTAGGAAGAACGAGGAGAGGCAATATAAACTAGAGGGCATGACTCTAAAAGGGGTACAGGAACAGAGAGATCTGGGGGTATATGTGCTCAAATCGTTGATGGTGGCAGGGCAGGTTGAGAAAGCAGTTAAAAAAGCATACGGGATCCTGGGCTTTATAAATAGAGGCATAGAGTGCAAAAACAAGGAGGTTATGATGAACCTTTATAAAACACTGGTTTGACCACAACTGGAGTATTGTGTCCAGTTCTGGGCACCGCACTCCAGGAAAGATGTGAAGGCCTTAGAGAGGATGAGGGACTTTAGTTACATGGATCGACTGGAGAAGCTGGGGTTGTTCTCCTTGGAACAGAGAAGGTTGAGAGGAGATTTGATCGAGGTATTCAAAATCATGAAGGGTCCAGACAGAGTAGATAGAGAGAAACTGTTCCCATTGGTGGAAGGGTCAAGAACCAGAGGACACAGATTTCAGGTGATTGGCAAAAGAACCAAAGGTGACATGAGGAAAAACTTTTTTACACAGCGAGTGGTTAGGATCTGGAATGCACTGCCCGAGGGGGTGGTGGAGGCAGATTCAATCATGGCCTTCAAAAGGGAACTGGATAAGTACTTGAAGGGAAAAAATGTGCAGGGCTAGGGGGAAAGGGCGGGGGAGTGGGAGCAGCTGGATTGCTCTTGCATAGAGCCGGCGCGGACTTGATGGGCCGAAAGGCCTCCTTCTGTGCTGTAACCTTTCTATGATTCAATAATTTGAGTGAGAGATTAGCACTGTGGGAGAGATGGTTATTGAGAGATTAACAGCACAGAGAGTTAGGGTCTGTAATCGGGCTGTGATCGGGAGGAGGGAGAGTCTGTGATCGGGAGGAGGGAGAGTCTGTGATCGGGAGGAGGGAGAGTCTGTGATCGGGAGGAGGGAGAGAGTCTGTGATCGGGAGGAGGGAGAGTCTGTGATCGGGAGGAGGGAGAGAGTCTGTGATCGGGAGGAGGGAGAGAGTCTGTGATCGGGAGGAGGGAGAGAGTCTGTGATCGGGAGGAGGGAGAGTCTGTGATCGGGAGGAGGGAGAGTCTGTGATCGAGAGGAGGGAGAGAGTCTGTGATCGGGAGGGAGAGAGTCTGTGATCGGGAGGAGGGAGAGTCTGTGATCGAGAGGAGGGAGAGAGTCTGTGATCGGGAGGAGGGAGAGTCTGTGATCGGGAGGGAGAGAGTCTGTGATCGGGAGGAGGGAGAGAGTCTGTGATCGGGAGGAGGGAGAGAGTCTGTGATCGGGAGGAGGGAGAGTCTGTGATCGGGAGGAGGGAGAGAGTCTGTGATCGGGAGGAGGGAGAGTCTGTGATCGGGAGGAGGGAGAGTCTGTGATCGGGAGGAGGGAGAGTCTGTGATCGGGAGGAGGGAGAGTCTGTGATCGGGAGGAGGGAGAGAGTCTGTGATCGGGAGGAGGGAGAGTCTGTGATCGGGAGGAGGGAGAGTCTGTGATCGGGAGGAGGGAGAGAGTCTGTGATCGGGAGGAGGGAGAGAGTCTGTGATCGGGAGGAGGGAGAGTCTGTGATCGGGAGGAGGGAGAGAGTCTGTGATCGGGAGGAGGGAGAGAGTCTGTGATCGGGAGGAGGGAGAGTCTGTGATCGGGAGGAGGGAGAGAGTCTGTGATCGGGAGGAGGGAGAGAGTCTGTGATCGGGAGGAGGGAGAGAGTCTGTGATCGGGAGGAGGGAGAGAGTCTGTGATCGGGAGGAGGGAGAGAGTCTGTGATCGGGAGGAGGGAGAGAGTCTGTGATCGGGAGGAGGGAGAGAGTCTGTGATCGGGAGGAGAGAGAGTCTGTGATCGGGAGGAGGGAGAGAGTCTGTGATCGGGAGGAGGGAGAGAGTCTGTGATCGGGAGGAGGGAGAGAGTCTGTGATCGGGAGGAGGGAGAGTCTGTGATCGGGAGGAGGGAGAGAGTCTGTGATCGGGAGGAGGGAGAGTCTGTGATCGGGAGGAGGGAGAGAGTCTGTGATCGGGAGGAGGGAGAGTCTGTGATCGGGAGGAGGGAGAGTCTGTGATCGGGAGGAGGGAGAGTCTGTGATCGGGAGGAGGGAGAGTCTGTGATCGGGAGGAGGGAGAGAGTCTGTGATCGGGAGGAGGGAGAGTCTGTGATCGGGAGGAGGGAGAGAGTCTGTGATCGGGAGGAGGGAGAGTCTGTGATCGGGAGGAGGGAGAGAGTCTGTGATCGGGAGGAGGGAGAGTCTGTGATCGGGAGGGAGAGAGTCTGTGATCGGGAGGAGGGAGAGAGTCTGTGATCGGGAGGAGGGAGAGTCTGTGATCGGGAGGAGGGAGAGTCTGTGATCGGGAGGAGGGAGAGTCTGTGATCGGGAGGAGGGAGAGTCTGTGATCGGGGGGAGGGAGAGAGTCTGTGATCGGGAGGAGGGAGAGAGTCTGTGATCGGGAGGAGGGAGAGAGTCTGTGATCGGGGGGAGGGAGAGAGTCTGTGATCGGGAGGAGGGAGAGAGTCTGTGATCGGGAGGAGGGAGAGAGTCTGTGATCGGGAGGAGGGAGAGAGTCTGTGATCTGGAGGAGGGAGAGTCTGTGATCGGGAGGAGGGAGAGAGTCTGTGATCGGGAGGAGGGAGAGTGTCTGTGATCGGGAGGAGGGAGAGTCTGTGATCGGGAGGAGGGAGAGTCTGTGATCGGGAGGAGGGAGAGAGTCTGTGATCGGGAGGAGGGAGAGTCTGTGATCGGGAGGAGGGAGAGTCTGTGATCGGGAGGAGGGAGAGTCTGTGATCGGGAGGAGGGAGAGTCTGTGATCGGGAGGAGGGAGAGTCTGTGATCGGGAGGAGGGAGAGTCTGTGATCGGGAGGAGGGAGAGAGTCTGTGATCGGGAGGAGGGAGAGAGTCTGTGATCAGGAGGAGGGAGAGTCTGTGATCGGGAGGAGGGAGAGAGTCCGTGATCGGGAGGAGGGAGAGTCTGTGATCGGGAGGAGGGAGAGTCTGTGATCGGGAGGAGGGAGAGTCTGTGATCAGGAGGAGGGAGAGTCTGTGATCGGGAGGAGGGAGAGAGTCTGTGATCGGGAGGAGGGAGAGAGTCTGTGATCGGGAGGAGGGAGAGTCTGTGATCGGGAGGAGGGAGAGTCTGTGATCGGGAGGAGGGAGAGAGTCTGTGATCGGGAGGAGGGAGAGAGTCTGTGATCGGGAGGAGGGAGAGTCTGTGATCGGGAGGAGGGAGAGTCTGTGATCGGGAGGAGGGAGAGTCTGTGATCGGGAGGAGGGAGAGTCTGTGATCGGGAGGAGGGAGAGAGTCTGTGATCGGGAGGAGGGAGAGAGTCTGTGATCGGGAGGAGGGAGAGAGTCTGTGATCGGGAGGAGGGAGAGTCTGTGATCGGGAGGAGGGAGAGTCTGTGATCGGGAGGAGGGAGAGTCTGTGATCGGGAGGAGGGAGAGAGTCTGTGATCGGGAGGAGGAGAGAGTCTGTGATCAGGAGGAGGGAGAGTCTGTGATCGGAGGAGGGAGAGTCTGTGATCGGGAGGAGGGAGAGTCTGTGATCGGGAGGAGGGAGAGTCTGTGATCGGGAGGAGGGAGAGAGTCTGTGATCGGGAGGAGGGAGAGAGTCTGTGATCGGGAGGAGGGAGAGTCTGTGATCGGGAGGAGGGAGAGAGTCTGTGATCGGGAGGAGGGAGAGTCTGTGATCGGGAGGAGGGAGAGTCTGTGATCGGGAGGAGGGAGAGAGTCTGTGATCGGGAGGAGGGAGAGAGTCTGTGATCGGGAGGAGGGAGAGAGTCTGTGATCGGAGGAGGGAGAGTCTGTGATCGGGAGGAGGGAGAGTCTGTGATCGGGAGGAGGGAGAGAGTCTGTGATCGGGAGGAGGGAGAGTCTGTGATCGGGAGGAGGGAGAGAGTCTGTGATCGGGAGGAGGGAGAGTCTGTGATCGGGAGGAGGGAGAGTCTGTGATCGGGAGGAGGGAGAGAGTCTGTGATCGGGAGGAGGGAGAGTCTGTGATCGGGAGGAGGGAGAGAGTCTGTGATCGGGAGGAGGGAGAGTCTGTGATCGGGAGGAGGGAGAGTCTGTGATCGGGAGGAGGGAGAGAGTCTGTGATCGGGAGGAGGGAGAGAGTCTGTGATCGGGAGGAGGGAGAGTCTGTGATCGGGAGGAGGGAGAGTCTGTGATCGGGAGGAGGGAGAGAGTCTGTGATCGGGAGGAGGGAGAGTCTGTGATCGGGAGGAGGGAGAGTCTGTGATCGGGAGGAGGGAGAGTCTGTGATCGGGAGGAGGGAGAGTCTGTGATCGGGAGGAGGAGAGAGTCTGTGATCGGGAGGAGGGAGAGTCTGTGATCGGGAGGAGGGAGAGAGTCTGTGATCGGGAGGAGGGAGAGTCTGTGATCGGGAGGAGGGAGAGTCTGTGATCGGGAGGAGGGAGAGTCTGTGATCGGGAGGAGGGAGAGTCTGTGATCGGGAGGAGGGAGAGAGTCTGTGATCGGGAGGAGGGAGAGAGTCTGTGATCGGGAGGAGGGAGAGAGTCTGTGATCGGGAGGAGGGAGAGTCTGTGATCGGGAGGAGGGAGAGTCTGTGATCGGGAGGAGGGAGAGTCTGTGATCGGGAGGAGGGAGAGTCTGTGATCGGGAGGAGGGAGAGTCTGTGATCGGGAGGAGGGAGAGAGTCTGTGATCGGGAGGAGGGAGAGTCTGTGATCGGGAGGAGGGAGAGTCTGTGATCGGGAGGAGGGAGAGTCTGTGATCGGGAGGAGGGAGAGTCTGTGATCGGGAGGAGGGAGAGTCTGTGATCGGGAGGAGGAGAGAGTCTGCGATCGGGAGGAGGGAGAGTCTGTGATCGGGAGGAGGGAGAGTCTGTGATCGGGAGGAGGGAGAGTCTGTGATCGGGAGGAGGGAGAGTCTGTGATCGGGAGGAGGGAGAGAGTCTGTGATCGGGAGGAGGGAGAGAGTCTGTGATCGGGAGGAGGGAGAGAGTCTGTGATCGGGAGGAGGGAGAGAGTCTGTGATCGGGAGGAGGGAGAGTCTGTGATCGGGAGGAGGGAGAGTCTGTGATCGGGAGGAGGGAGAGTCTGTGATCGGGAGGAGGAGAGAGTCTGTGATCGGGAGGAGGGAGAGAGTCTGTGATCGGGAGGAGGGAGAGTCTGTGATCGGGAGGAGGGAGAGAGTCTGTGATCGGAGGAGGGAGAGTCTGTGATCGGGAGGAGGGAGAGTCTGTGATCGGGAGGAGGGAGAGAGTCTGTGATCGGGAGGAGGGAGAGTCTGTGATCGGGAGGAGGGAGAGTCTGTGATCGGGAGGAGGGAGAGTCTGTGATCGGAGGAGGGAGAGAGTCTGTGATCGGGAGGAGGGAGAGTCTGTGATCGGGAGGAGGGAGAGTCTGTGATCGGGAGGAGGGAGAGAGTCTGTGATCGGGAGGAGGAGAGAGTCTGTGATCGGGAGGAGGGAGAGTCTGTGATCGGGAGGAGGGAGAGTCTGTGATCGGGAGGAGGGAGAGTCTGTGATCGGGAGGAGGGAGAGTCTGTGATCGGGAGGAGGGAGAGTCTGTGATCGGGAGGAGGGAGAGAGTCTGTGATCGGGAGGAGGGAGAGTCTGTGATCGGGAGGAGGGAGAGTCTGTGATCGGGAGGAGGGAGAGTCTGTGATCGGGAGGAGGAGAGAGTCTGTGATCGGGAGGAGGGAGAGTCTGTGATCGGGAGGAGGGAGAGAGTCTGTGATCGGAGGAGGGAGAGTCTGTGATCGGGAGGAGGGAGAGAGTCTGTGATCGGGAGGAGGAGAGAGTCTGTGATCGGGAGGAGGAGAGAGTCTGTGATCGGGAGGAGGGAGAGAGTCTGTGATCGGGAGGAGGGAGAGTCTGTGATCGGGAGGAGGGAGAGTCTGTGATCGGGAGGAGGGAGAGTCTGTGATCGGGAGGAGGGAGAGAGTCTGTGATCGGGAGGAGGGAGAGTCTGTGATCGGGAGGAGGGAGAGTCTGTGATCGGGAGGAGGGAGAGAGTCTGTGATCGGGAGGAGGGAGAGTCTGTGATCGGGAGGAGGGAGAGTCTGTGATCGGGAGGAGGGAGAGAGTCTGTGATCGGGAGGAGGGAGAGTCTGTGATCGGAGGAGGGAGAGAGTCTGTGATCGGGAGGAGGGAGAGTCTGTGATCGGAGGAGGAGAGAGTCTGTGATCGGGAGGAGGGAGAGTCTGTGATCGGGAGGAGGGAGAGAGTCTGTGATCGGAGGGAGAGTCTGTGATCGGGAGGAGGGAGAGTCTGTGATCGGGAGGAGGGAGAGTCTGTGATCGGGAGGAGGGAGAGTCTGTGATCGGGAGGAGGGAGAGTCTGTGATCGGGAGGAGGAGAGTCTGTGATCGGGAGGAGGGAGAGTCTGTGATCGGGAGGAGGGAGAGAGTCTGTGATCGGGAGGAGGGAGAGTCTGTGATCGGGAGGAGGGAGAGTCTGTGATCGGGAGGAGGAGAGTCTGTGATCGGGAGGAGGGAGAGTCTGTGATCGGGAGGAGGGAGAGTCTGTGATCGGGAGGAGGGGAGAGTCTGTGATCGGGAGGAGGAGAGAGTCTGTGATCGGGAGGAGGGAGAGAGTCCTGTGATCGGGAGGAGGGAGAGTCTGTGATCGGGAGGAGGGAGAGAGTCTGTGATCGGGAGGAGGGAGAGTCTGTGATCGGGAGGAGGGAGAGAGTCTGTGATCGGGAGGAGGGAGAGAGTCTGTGATCGGAGGAGGGAGAGTCTGTGATCGGAGGAGGAGAGTCTGTGATCGGGAGGAGGGAGAGTCTGTGATCGGGAGGAGGGAGAGTCTGTGATCGGGAGGAGGGAGAGAGTCTGTGATCGGGAGGAGGGAGAGTCTGTGATCGGGAGGAGGGAGAGTCTGTGATCGGGAGGAGGGAGAGTCTGTGATCGGGAGGAGGGAGAGTCTGTGATCGGGAGGAGGGAGAGAGTCTGTGATCGGGAGGAGGGAGAGTCTGTGATCGGAGGAGGGAGAGAGTCTGTGATCGGGAGGAGGAGAGAGTCTGTGATCGGGAGGAGGGAGAGAGTCTGTGATCGGGAGGAGGGAGAGAGTCTGTGATCGGGAGGAGGGAGAGTCTGTGATCGGGAGGAGGGAGAGTCTGTGATCGGGAGGAGGGAGAGTCTGTGATCGGGAGGAGGAGAGAGTCTGTGATCGGGAGGAGGGAGAGTCTGTGATCGGGAGGAGGAGAGTCTGTGATCGGGAGGAGGGAGAGAGTCTGTGATCGGGAGGAGGGAGAGAGTCTGTGATCGGGAGGAGGGAGAGTCTGTGATCGGGAGGAGGGAGAGAGTCTGTGATCGGGAGGAGGGAGAGTCTGTGATCGGGAGGAGGGAGAGAGTCTGTGATCGGGAGGAGGGAGAGTCTGTGATCGGGAGGAGGGAGAGAGTCTGTGATCGGGAGGAGGGAGAGTCTGTGATCGGGAGGAGGGAGAGAGTCTGTGATCGGGAGGAGGGAGAGAGTCTGTGATCGGGAGGAGGGAGAGTCTGTGATCGGGAGGAGGGAGAGTCTGTGATCGGGAGGAGGAGAGAGTCTGTGATCGGGAGGAGGGAGAGAGTCTGTGATCGGGAGGAGGGAGAGTCTGTGATCGGGAGGAGGAGAGTCTGTGATCGGGAGGAGGAGAGAGTCTGTGATCGGGAGGAGGGAGAGAGTCTGTGATCGGGAGGAGGGAGAGAGTCTGTGATCGGGAGGAGGGAGAGTCTGTGATCGGGAGGAGGGAGAGTCTGTGATCGGGAGGAGGGAGAGTCTGTGATCGGGAGGAGGGAGAGTCTGTGATCGGGAGGAGGGAGAGTCTGTGATCGGAGGAGAGAGTCTGTGATCGGGAGGAGGGAGAGAGTCTGTGATCGGGAGGAGGGAGAGTCTGTGATCGGGAGGAGGGAGAGTCTGTGATCGGGAGGAGGGAGAGTCTGTGATCGGGAGGAGGGAGAGTCTGTGATCGGGAGGAGGGAGAGTCTGTGATCGGGAGGAGGGAGAGTCTGTGATCGGGAGGAGGGAGAGTCTGTGATCGGGAGGAGAGAGTCTGTGATCGGAGGAGAGAGTCTGTGATCGGGAGGAGGGAGAGTCTGTGATCGGGAGGAGGGAGAGAGTCTGTGATCGGGAGGAGGGAGAGTCTGTGATCGGGAGGAGGGAGAGAGTCTGTGATCGGGAGGAGGGAGAGAGTCTGTGATCGGGAGGAGGGAGAGAGTCTGTGATCGGGAGGAGGGAGAGAGTCTGTGATCGGGAGGAGGGAGAGTCTGTGATCGGGAGGAGGGAGAGTCTGTGATCGGGAGGAGGGAGAGAGTCTGTGATCGGGAGGAGGGAGAGTCTGTGATCGGGAGGAGGAGAGTCTGTGATCGGAGGAGGGAGAGTCTGTGATCGGGAGGAGGGAGAGAGTCTGTGATCGGGAGGAGGGAGAGAGTCTGTGATCGGGAGGAGGGAGAGAGTCTGTGATCGGGAGGAGGGAGAGGTCTGTGATCGGGAGGAGGGAGAGTCTGTGATCGGGAGGAGGAGAGAGTCTGTGATCGGGAGGAGGAGAGAGTCTGTGATCGGGAGGAGGGAGAGTCTGTGATCGGGAGGAGGGAGAGAGTCTGTGATCGGGAGGAGGGAGAGTCTGTGATCGGGAGGAGGAGAGAGTCTGTGATCGGGAGGAGGGAGAGTCTGTGATCGGGAGGAGGGAGAGTCTGTGATCGGGAGGAGGGAGAGTCTGTGATCGGGAGGAGGGAGAGAGTCTGTGATCGGGAGGAGGAGAGAGTCTGTGATCGGGAGGAGGGAGAGTCTGTGATCGGGAGGAGGGAGAGAGTCTGTGATCGGAGGGAGGGAGAGAGTCTGTGATCGGGAGGAGGGAGAGTCTGTGATCGGGAGGAGGGAGAGTCTGTGATCGGGAGGAGGGAGAGTCTGTGATCGGGAGGAGGGAGAGAGTCTGTGATCGGGAGGAGGAGAGAGTCTGTGATCGGGAGGAGGGAGAGAGTCTGTGATCGGGAGGAGGGAGAGTCTGTGATCGGGAGGAGGAGAGAGTCTGTGATCGGGAGGAGGAGAGAGTCTGTGATCGGGAGGAGGGAGAGTCTGTGATCGGGAGGAGGGAGAGTCTGTGATCGGGGAGGAGGGAGAGAGTCTGTGATCGGGAGGAGGAGAGTCTGTGATCGGGAGGAGGGAGAGAGTCTGTGATCGGGAGGAGGGAGAGTCTGTGATCGGGAGGAGGGAGAGAGTCTGTGATCGGGAGGAGGGAGAGAGTCTGTGATCGGAGGAGGAGAGAGTCTGTGATCGGGAGGAGGGAGAGAGTCTGTGATCGGGAGGAGGGAGAGAGTCTGTGATCGGGAGGAGGAGAGTCTGTGATCGGGAGGAGGGAGAGTCTGTGATCGGGAGGAGGGAGAGAGTCTGTGATCGGGAGGAGGGAGAGTCTGTGATCGGGAGGAGGGAGAGTCTGTGATCGGGAGGAGGGAGAGTCTGTGATCGGGAGGAGGGAGAGAGTCTGTGATCGGGAGGAGGGAGAGTCTGTGATCGGGAGGAGGGAGAGAGTCTGTGATCGGAGGAGAGGAGAGAGTCTGTGATCGGGAGGAGGGAGAGAGTCTGTGATCGGGAGGAGGGAGAGAGTCTGTGATCGGGAGGAGGGAGAGTCTGTGATCGGGAGGAGGGAGAGAGTCTGTGATCGGGAGGGAGGGAGAGAGTCTGTGATCGGGAGGAGGGAGAGTCTGTGATCGGGAGGAGGGAGAGTCTGTGATCGGGAGGAGGGAGAGTCTGTGATCGGGAGGAGGGAGAGTCTGTGATCGGGAGGAGGGAGAGTCTGTGATCGGGAGGAGGGAGAGTCTGTGATCGGGAGGAGGGAGAGTCTGTGATCGGGAGGAGGGAGAGTCTGTGATCGGGAGGAGGGAGAGAGTCTGTGATCGGGAGGAGGGACGCGAGAGTCTGTGATCGGGAGGAGGGAGAGTCTGTGATCGGGAGGAGGAGAGAGTCTGTGATCGGGAGGAGGGAGAGAGTCTGTGATCGGCGGGAGGGAGGAGAGTCTGTGATCGGAGGAGGGAGAGAGTCTGTGATCGGGAGGAGGGAGAGAGTCTGTGATCGGGAGGAGGGAGAGTCTGTGATCGGGAGGAGGGAGAGAGTCTGTGATCGGGAGGAGGGAGAGTCTGTGATCGGGAGGAGGAGAGTCTGTGATCGGAGGAGAGAGGTCTGTGATCGGGAGGAGGGAGAGTCTGTGATCGGGAGGAGGGAGAGTCTGTGATCGGGAGGAGGGAGAGTCTGTGATCGGGAGGAGGAGAGAGTCTGTGATCGGGAGGAGGGAGAGAGTCTGTGATCGGGAGGAGGGAGAGTCTGTGATCGGGAGGAGGAGAGAGTCTGTGATCGGGAGGAGGGAGAGTCTGTGATCGGAGGAGGGAGAGTCTGTGATCGGGAGGAGGAGAGTCTGTGATCGGGAGGAGGGAGAGTCTGTGATCGGGAGGAGGAGAGTCTGTGATCGAGTCTGTGATCGGGAGGAGGGAGAGTCTGTGATCGGGAGGAGGAGAGAGTCTGTGATCGGGAGGAGGAGAGTCTGTGATCGGGAGGAGGGAGAGAGTCTGTGATCGGGAGGAGGAGAGAGTCTGTGATCGGGAGGAGGGAGAGTCTGTGATCGGGGAGGGAGAGAGTCTGTGATCGGGAGGAGAGAGTCTGTGATCGGGAGGAGGGAGAGTCTGTGATCGGGAGGAGGGAGAGTCTGTGATCGGGAGGAGGAGAGAGTCTGTGATCGGGAGGAGGA
>NW_027138434.1:0-47993 GCF_035084215.1 Heptranchias perlo
CACTGTCGGAGGGTCCGTACTGAGGGAGCGCCGCACTGTCGGAGGGTCAGTACTGAGGGAGCGCCGCACTGTCGGAGGGTCAGTACTGAGGGAGTGCCGCACTGTGGGAGGGTCAGTACTGAGGGAGCGCCGCACTGTCGGAGGGTCGGTACTGAGGGAGTGCCGCACTGTCGGAGGGTCAGTACTGAGGGAGCGCCGCACTGTCGGAGGGTCAGTACTGAGGGAGTGCCGCACTGTGGGAGGGTCAGTACTGAGGGAGCGCCGCACTGTCGGAGGGTCAGTACAGAGGGAGCGCCGCACTGTCGGAGGGTCGGTACTGAGGGAGCGCCGCACTGTCGGAGGGTCGGTACTGAGGGAGCGCCGCACTGTCGGAGGGTCGGTACTGAGGGAGCGCCGCACTGTCGGAGGGTCCGTACTGAGGGAGCGCCGCACTGTCGGAGGGTCAGTACTGAGGGAGCGCCGCACTGTCGGAGGGTCGGTACTGAGGGAGCGCCGCACTGTCGGAGGGTCCGTACTGAGGGAGCGCCGCACTGTCGGAGGGTCAGTACTGAGGGAGCGCCGCACTGTGGGAGGGTCAGTACTGAGGGAGCGCCGCACTGTCGGAGGGTCAGTACTGAGGAAGCGCCGCACTGTCGGACGGTCGGTACTGAGGGAGCGCCGCACTGTCGGAGGGTCGGTACTGAGGGAGCGCCGCACTGTCGGAGGGTCGGTACTGAGGGAGCGCCGCACTGTCGGAGGGGCAGTACTGAGGGAGCGCCGCACTGTCGGAGGGTCGGTACTGAGGGAGCGCCGCACTGTCGGAGGGTCGGTACTGAGGGAGCGCCGCACTGTCGGAGGGTCAGTACTGAGGGAGCGCCGCACTGTGGGAGGGTCGGTACTGAGGGAGCGCCGCACTGTGGGAGGGTCGGTACTGAGGGAGCGCCGCACTGTCGGAGGGTCAGTACTGAGGGAGCGCCGCACTGTCGGAGGGTCGGTACTGAGGGAGCGCCGCACTGTCGGAGGGTCGGTACTGAGGGAGCGCCGCACTGTCAGAGGGTCAGTACTGAGGGAGCGCCGCACTGTCGGAGGGTCGGTACTGAGGGAGCGCCGCACTGTGGGAGGGTCGGTACTGAGGGAGCGCCGCACTGTCGGAGGGTCAGTACTGAGGGAGCGCCGCACTGTCGGAGGGTCAGTACTGAGGGAGCGCCGCACTGTGGGAGGGTCGGTACTGAGGGAGCGCCGCACTGTCGGAGGGTCAGTACTGAGGGAGCGCCGCACTGTCGGAGGGTCAGTACTGAGGGAGAGCCGCACTGTCGGAGGGTCAGTACTGAGGGAGCGCCGCACTGTCGGAGGGTCAGTACTGAGGGAGCGCCGCACTGTCGGAGGGTCGGTACTGAGGGAGAGCCGCACTGTCGGAGGGTCAGTACTGAGGGAGCGCCGCACTGTCGGAGGGTCAGTACTGAGGGAGCGCCGCACTGTCGGAGGGTCGGTACTGAGGGAGCGCCGCACTGTCGGAGGGTCAGTACTGAGGGAGAGCCGCACTGTCGGAGGGTCAGTACTGAGGGAGCGCCGCACTGTCGGAGGGTCAGTACCGAGGGAGCGCCGCACTGTCGGAGGGTCGGTACCGAGGGAGCGCCGCACTGTCGGAGGGTCGGTACTGAGGGAGAGCCGCACTGTCGGAGGGTCGGTACTGAGGGAGCGCCGCACTGTCGGAGGGTCGGTACTGAGGGAGCGCCGCACTGCCGGAGGGGCGGTACTGAGGGAGCGCCGCACTGTCGGAGGGTCGGTACTGAGGGAGCGCCGCACTGTCGGAGGGTCGGTACTGAGGGAGCGCCGCACTGTCGGAGGGTCGGTACTGAGGGAGCGCCGCACTGTCGGAGGGGCCGTCTTTCAGGATGAGACGTTAAACCGAGGCCCCCGTCTGCCTTCTCAGGTGAACATAAAAGATCCCACGGCCACTATTTGAAGAAGGAGGTTGGGGGGGGGGAGGGGGAGTTCTCCCCAGTGTCCTGGGGCCGATATTTATCCCTCACTTTAAAAAAAAATGATTGGGTCATTTATGGCATTGGCCGTGGGATCTTGCTGTGCGCAATTTGGCTGCCACGTTTCCTACATTACAACACCGCAAAAAAAAAAACTACTTCATTGGCTGTGAGGCGCTTCGGGACGTCCTGAGGTGGTGAAAGGGGCTGGAGAGATGGGGAGTTCCTTCTTTGCTTTCTCTCTCCGTGCCAGGAGGACCCAGCTGTTCATGGCGGGAATGCTGTCTGGCGTTTTCAGCACTGCCATCATGACCCCCGTGGAGAGGATCAAGTGTTTGCTGCAGGTGGGTTCCCTCAATCTGCGAGGCCCGGGCGCTTTTTTCTTTTAATCCCCTCTGAGGGTCGCTGGCGAGGCCGGCATTTATTGCCCATCCCTAATTGCCCCTTGAGAAGGTGGTGGTGAGCCGCCTTCTTGAACCGCTGCAGTCCGTGTGGTGACGGTTCTCCCACAGTGCTGTTAGGAAGGGAGTTCCTGGATTTTGACCCAGTGACAATGAAGGAACGGCCGATATATTTCCAAGTCGGGATGGTGTGTGACTCGGAGGGGAACGTGCAGGTGGTGTTGTTCCCATGTGCCTGCTGCTCTTGTCCTTCTAGGTGGTAGAGGTCGCGGGTTTGGGAGGTGCTGTCGAAGAAGCCTTGGCGAGTTGCTGCAGTGCATCCTGTGGATGGTCCACACTGCAGCCACGGTGCGCCGGTGGTGAAGGGAGTGAATGTTTAGGGTGGTGGATGGGGTGCCAATCAAGCGGGCTGCTTTATCTTGGATGGTGTCGAGCTTCTTGAGTGTTGTTGGAGCTGCACTCATCCAGGCAAGTGGAGAGTATTCCATCACACTCCTGACTTGTGCCTTGTAGATGGTGGAAAGGCTTTGGGGAGTCAGGAGGTGAGTCACTCGCCGCAGAATACCCAGCCTCTGACCTGCTCTTGTAGCCACAGTATTTATATGGCTGGTCCAGTGAAGTTCCCAGCAAGGAACTTGGAAAAGGCACCAGGACGAGTCTGACCAAGGGGGCCTGTGTCCGTTTGTCACTTTTAATCTCCCATATTTTCACACTGTTGGCATGTCTCCCTTGCTCATGCCAAGCCAGCCGATACGCTCTTTTACCAAGTGATGGTTTCGAGCCCCCACTCGAGCCCCGTAATCCAGGCCCGACACTCCCCCCGGTGCCGGTACTGAGGGAGCGCCGCACTGTCGGAGGGTCAGTACTGAGGGAGCGCCGCACTGTCGGAGGGTCGGTACTGAGGGAGCGCCGCACTGTCGGAGGGTCAGTACTGAGGGAGCGCCGCACTGTCGGAGGGTCGGTACTGAGGGAGCGCCGCACTGTCGGAGGGGCCGTCTTTCAGGATGAGACGTTAAACCGAGGCCCCCGTCTGCCCTCTCGGGTGTATCCCACGGCCGCTATTGGAAGAAGAGCAGGGTGGGGGAGTTCTCCCCGGGGTCCTGGGGCCGATATTTATCCCTCAATCAACACCTAAAATCAGATGATCTGGTCATTCATCACATCGCTGTTTGTGGGATCTTGCTGTGCGCAAATTGGCTGCTGCGTTTCCTACATGACAACAGTGAGCACACTTAAAAAAAAAAAGTACTTCACTGGCTGTGAAACGCTTTGGGACGTCCTGAGGTGGTGAAAGGGGCTGGAGAAAGTCAGGTTCTTTCTTTACAAGGCCAGGTGTGTTATACTGTATAACGCACGCTGCTTTGTTCATCTGCTGAGGTGCAACTGAGTCTGTCTCCATCACATTGCATTAAGGCTGATTTTTCCCTCATGCCTTCGTCCAGATCCAGGCCAGCTCAGGTGACACCAGGTACACTGGACCGGGTGATTGTGTCAGACAGCTGTACAGAGGGTCCGGAGTTGCGGGAGTCTACAAGGGCACCGGCCTGACACTACTGAGGGGTAAGTGCACTGAGGGAGCGCCACACTGTCGGAGGGTCAGTACTGAGGGAGCGCCGCACTGTCGGAGGGTCAGTACTGAGGGAGCGCCGCACTGTCGGAGGGTCAGTACTGAGGGAGCGCCGCACTGTCGGAGGGTCGGTACTGAGGGAGCGCCGCACTGTCGGAGGGTCAGTACTGAGGGAGCGCCGCAATGTCGGAGGGTCAGTGCTGAGGGAGCGCCGCACTGTCGGAGGGTCAGTGCTGAGGGAGCGCCGCCCTGTCGGAGGGTCGGTGCTGAGGGAGCGCCGCACTGTCGGAGGGTCGGTACTGAGGGAGCACCGCACTGTCGGAGGGTCAGTACTGTGGGAGCGCCGCACTGTCGGAGGGTCAGTTCTGAGGGAGCGCCGCACTGTCGGAGGGTCAGTGCTGAGGGAGCGCCGCACTGTCGGAGGGTCAGTGCTGAGGGAGCGCCGCACTGTCGGAGGGTCAGTGCTGAGGGAGCGCCGCACTGTCGGAGGGTCAGTGCTGAGGGAGCGCCGCACTGTCGGAGGGTCAGTACTGAGGGAGCGCCGCACTGTCGGAGGGTCAGTACTGAGGGAGCGCCGCACTGTCGGAGGGTCAGTGCTGAGGGAGCGCCGCACTGTCGGAGGGTCAGTGCTGAGGGAGCGCCGCACTGTCGGAGGGTCAGTGCTGAGGGAGCGCCGCACTGTCGGAGGGTCAGTGCTGAGGGAGCGCCGCACTGTCGGAGGGTCAGTGCTGAGGGAGCGCCGCACTGTCGGAGGGTCAGTTCTGAGGGAGCGCCGCACTGTCGGAGGGTCAGTGCTGAGGGAGCGCCGCACTGTCGGAGGGTCAGTGCTGAGGGAGCGCCGCACTGTCGGAGGGTCAGTGCTGAGGGAGCGCCGCACTGTCGGAGGGTCAGTGCTGAGGGAGCGCCGCACTGTCGGAGGGTCGGTACTGAGGGAGCGCCGCACTGTCGGAGGGTCGGTACTGAGGGAGCGCCGCACTGTCGGAGGGTCAGTGCTGAGGGAGCGCCGCACTGTCGGAGGGTCAGTGCTGAGGGAGCGCCGCACTGTCGGAGGGGCCGTCTTTCGGGATGAGACGTCAAACCGAGGCCCCCCGTCTGCCCCTCTCAGGTGGACGTAAAAGATCCCACGGCCGCTATTGGAAGAAGAGGAGAGAGGAGGGGGGGGCGTTCTGGTTGAAGCCGGGGAGCAGTATATCCAGGGGGGGAAAAAAATTCTCTTCACCACAAGAGGTTGCGGGAATGTGGAACTCCCTGCAGGACACAGATTCGGGGTTGCCAACTCTCCAGAGTTGCCCTGGAGTCTCCAGGAATAAAAGACACGAGAACACAAGAGGAGCGAAATTACAAGGGCGTTAAAAACTTGTGTTTTTTTTTAATAACATTTCCTTTGGACACTTTTGTTTCTTGGTTATAAAAATATCGGACATGGGATGTTCGACTGATCGTCAAGAGTCATCCAATCGGGGAACAAAGAGTCTCTCGGCTTTCCCGATTGGCCGGTAAGGCGGGGGCGTGGCGATGAAGGACGGACGTGCCGGGCGACCAATGGCGGGTGTGTGTGGGGCGCGGGCCGGTTGGCGGCAGGATGGTCACGAGGTGAAGAGGCCTCCAGGATTACGTCCAGCCAGAGTTGGCAGCTGGAAAATCGACCGAGGTGTTTAAAGGGGAGGCGGCTACTAGCTGGGCAAGCAAGGGGTTTTCGGGGTACCGGAGAAAGGCCAGGGGGAGCGGGGTTAAATGGATAGAGCAGCCTCCATAAGCCGAATAGCCCAAAGCTAAATTGTAAGTCCCTGAATTTCAGCATTGCTTCTTGCTTTTGAGGCGCTTTCGAGTTCCGATACGGTGCTATCTAATTGCAAGATTGTCCAAATGACGTGGTCTTTTACTGTAACGTTAGATGTCCCAGCGACGGGAGTCTACTTCCTGAGCTACGAGTGGCTGAAGGACTTCCTCACCCCCGAGGGTCAAAGGTCAGTGGGGGTCAAACACAAATTTCCTTGTTTCATTTTAAAAAGCCTTGTTATAAGGAGGGCTTCTCACACTGGCGGCCCCTCGGACGGGACCCAGATACCATACCCGATCTGGGTAAAGGGGGGGGAGATTGGGGGCAAGTCAGCCAGGGTTCCTGCTCCTGGTCACCATCCAGTGAGTGCCGCTTTCAGGCGGTTGTCAAAATCTTAGAGAGGGCGCGGAGGTGATTTACCAGAACGGTTCCAGGGATGAGGGACTGGGATTGTTCTCCTCAGAGCAGAGAAGGTTAAGGGGAGATTTAATCGAGGCGTTCAAAATTACGAGGGTTTTTGATGGAGTAAATAAGGAGAAACTGTTTCCAGTGGGCAGGAGGGTCGGTAACCAGAGGACGCAGATTTAAGATAATCGGGGAAAGAACCAGAGGGGGAGACGAGGAATTTTTTTTTACGCAGCGAGTTGTTCTGATCTGGAATTCGCTGCCTGAACGGGCGGTGGAAGCAGATTCAATAATAACTTTCAAAAGTGGAATCGGAGAAATACTTGAAAAGGGAAAATTTGCAGGGGAAAGAGCAGAGGGGGGAGTGTGGGACTAATGGGATAGCTCTTTCCAAAGAGCCAGCACGGGCACGAAGGGCCGAATGGCCTCCTGCTGTGTCATTCTACGGTTCCATGTCCCTTGACTGGGTATCTGAGGGGAAGCGAAGGGGGTTTGAAGGGGGTGGAGGACCAGGGGATGAGGAATAAGGAAATGAAACAAAGCCGCAACTGCAACTGTTAACTTTCTCCTTCCAGCGTGAGCGAGCTGAGCATTCCCCGGATCCTCTTTGCCGGAGGGATGGCGGGAATCTGCAACTGGGCCGTGGCCATCCCGGCCGACGTGCTGAAATCCCGCTTCCAGACAGGTCCGTGAGAGAGTGAGGGAGGGTGGGAGTAGGCACCGGTCCGTCACGGTGCGATGTACCGCGGTTCTGGTCAGTACGCAGCCCGCCTTCCTTCCCCGCGCCGCCGCCTCCCTGTGGCAGGCTCGCTGCCGCGTTCTGGCTCCCTCACCCACCTCACCTCGCTCGTACCTCGTCCCCACCCACCATTGGCAGCCGTGCCTTCAGCCGCCTCGCTCCCGCTCTGCGCAATTCCCTCCGACCACCCGCTCCCCCTCGAGACCATCTCTGCTTTTGGTTACCCCTCCGAATCCATCCTCCGCCCCCAAACACCTCCCCCCGCCCCCCCCCCCCCCGCCAATCCGATACCCCAGTGAGAGTCGGTGTCTGTGGGACCCGTACCCCAGTGAGAGTCAGTGTCTGTGAGACCCGTACCCCAGTGAGAGTCGGTGTCTGTGGGACCCGTACCCCAGTGAGAGTCAGTGTCTGTGGGACCCGTACCCCAGTGAGAGTCAGTGTCTGTGAGACCCGTACCCCAGTGAGAGTCGGTGTCTGTGGGACCCGTACCCCAGTGAGAGTCGGTGTCTGTGGGACCCGTACCCCAGTGAGAGTCAGTGTCTGTGGGACCCGTACCCCAGGGAGAGTTGGCGTCTGTGGGACCCGTACCCCAGTGAGAGTCGGTGTCTGTGAGACCCGTACCCCAGTGAGAGTCGGTGTCTGTGGGACCCGTACCCCAGTGAGAGTCGGTGTCTGTGGGACCCGTACCCCAGTGAGAGTCGGTGTCTGTGGGACCCGTACCCCAGTGAGAGTCGGTGTCTGTGGGACCCGTACCCCAGTGAGAGTCGGTGTCTGTGGGACCCGTACCCCAGTGAGAGTCGGTGTCTGTCGGACCCGTACCCCAGTGAGAGTCGGTGTCTGTGGGACCCGTGCCCCAGGGAGAGTCGGTGTCTGTGGGACCCGTACCCCAGTGAGAGTCGGTGTCTGTGGGACCCGTACCCCAGGGAGAGTCGGCGTCTGTGGGACCCGTACCCCAGTGAGAGTCAGCGTCTGTGGGACCCGTACCCCAGTGAGAGTCGGTGTCTGTGGGACCCGTACCCCAGTGAGAGTCGGTGTCTGTGGGACCCGTACCCCAGTGAGAGTCGGTGTCTGTGGGACCCGTACCCCAGTGAGAGTCGGTGTCTGTGGGACCCGTACCCCAGTGAGAGTCGGTGTCTGTGGGACCCGTACCCCAGTGAGAGTCGGTGTCTGTGGGACCCGTACCCCAGTGAGAGTCGGTGTCTGTGGGACCCGTACCCCAGTGAGAGTCGGTGTCTGTGGGACCCGTACCCCAGTGAGAGTCGGTGTCTGTGAGACCCGTACCCCAGTGAGAGTCGGCGTCTGTGGGACCCGTACCCCAGTGAGAGTCGGTGTCTGTGGGACCCGTACCCCAGTGAGAGTCGGTGTCTGTGGGACCCGTACCCCAGTGAGAGTCGGTGTCTGTGGGACCCGTACCCCAGTGAGAGTCAGTGTCTGTGGAACCCGTACCCCAGTGAGAGTCGGTGTCTGTGGGACCCGTACCCCAGGGAGAGTCAGTGTCTGTGGGACCCGTACCCCAGTGAGAGTCGGTGTCTGTGGGACCCGTACCCCAGGGAGAGTCAGTGTCTGTGGGACCCGTACCCCAGTGAGAGTCGGTGTCTGTGGGACCCGTACCCCAGGGAGAGTCAGTGTCTGTGGGACCCGTACCCCAGTGAGAGTCGGTGTCTGTGGGACCCGTGCCCCAGTGAGAGTCGGTGTCTGTGGGACCCGTACCCCAGTGAGAGTCGGTGTCTGTGAGACCCGTACCCCAGTGAGAGTCAGTGTCTGTGGGACCCGTACCCCAGTGAGAGTCAGTGTCTGTGGAACCTGTACCCCAGTGAGAGTCGGTGTCTGTGGGACCCGTACCCCAGTGAGAGTCGGTGTCTGTGGGACCCGTACCCCAGTGAGAGTCGGTGTCTGTGGGACCCGTACCCCAGTGAGAGTCGGTGTGTGTGGGACCCGTACCCCAGTGAGAGTCGGTGTCTGTGGGACCCGTACCCCAGTGAGAGTCGGTGTCTGTGAGACCCGTACCCCAGGGAGAGTCGGTGTCTGTGGGACCCGTACCCCAGTGAGAGTCTGTGTCTGTGGGACCCGTACCCCAGTGAGAGTCGGTGTCTGTGGGACCCGTACCCCAGTGAGAGTCGGTGTCTGTGGGACCCGTACCCCAGTGAGAGTCAGTGTCTGTGGGACCCGTACCCCAGTGAGAGTCAGTGTCTGTGGGACCCGTACCCCAGTGAGAGTCGGTGTCTGTGGGACCCGTACCCCAGTGAGAGTCAGTGTCTGTGGGACCCGTACCCCAGTGAGAGTCGGTGTCTGTGGGACCCGTACCCCAGTGAGAGTCGGTGTCTGTGGGACCCGTACCCCAGTGAGAGTCGGTGTCTGTGGGACCCGTACCCCAGTGAGAGTCGGTGTCTGTGGGATCCGTACCCCAGTGAGAGTCTGTGTCTGTGGGACCCGTACCCCAGTGAGAGTCAGTGTCTGTGGGACCCGTACCCCAGTGAGAGTCAGTGTCTGTGGGACCCGTACCCCAGTGAGAGTCGGTGTCTGTGGGACCCGTACCCCAGTGAGAGTCGGTGTCTGTGGGACCCGTACCCCAGTGAGAGTCGGTGTCTGTGGGACCCGTACCCCAGTGAGAGTCGGTGTCTGTGGGACCCGTGCCCCAGGGAGAGTCGGCGTCTGTGGGACCCGTACCCCAGTGAGAGTCAGTGTCTGTGGGACCCGTACCCCAGTGAGAGTCGGTGTCTGTGGGACCCGTACCCCAGTGAGAGTCAGTGTCTGTGGGACCCGTACCCCAGTGAGAGTCAGTGTGTGTGGGACCCGTACCCCAGTGAGAGTCGGTGTGTGTGGGACCCGTACCCCAGTGAGAGTCGGTGTGTGTGGGACCCGTACCCCAGTGAGAGTCGGTGTGTGTGGGACCCGTACCCCAGTGAGAGTCGGTGTCTGTGGGACCCGTACCCCAGTGAGAGTCGGTGTCTGTGGGACCCGTACCCCGGCGAGAGTCGGTGTCTGTGGGACCCGTACCCCAGTGAGAGTCGGTGTCTGTGGAACCCGTACCCCAGTGAGAGTCGGTGTCTGTGGGACCCGTACCCCAGTGAGAGTCGGTGTCTGTGGGACCCGTACCCCAGTGAGAGTCGGTGTCTGTGGGACCCGTACCCCAGTGAGAGTCGGTGTGTGTGGGACCCGTACCCCAGTGAGAGTCGGTGTCTGTGGGACCCGTACCCCAGTGAGAGTCGGTGTCTGTGGGACCCGTACCCCAGGGAGAGTCGGTGTCTGTGGGACCCGTACCCCAGTGAGAGTCGGTGTGTGTGGGACCCGTACCCCAGTGAGAGTCGGTGTCTGTGGGACCCGTACCCCAGTGAGAGTCGGTGTCTGTGGGACCCGTACCCCGGTGAGAGTCGGTGTCTGTGGGACCCGTACCCCGGCGAGAGTCGGTGTCTGGGGGACCCGTACCCCAGTGAGAGTCGGCGTCTGTGGGACCCGTACCCCAGTGAGAGTCGGTGTCTGTGGGACCCGTACCCCAGTGAGAGTCGGTGTCTGTGGGACCCGTACCCCAGTGAGAGTCGGTGTCTGTGGGACCCGTACCCCAGTGAGAGTCGGTGTGTGTGGGACCCGTACCCCAGTGAGAGTCGGTGTGTGTGGGACCCGTACCCCAGTGAGAGTCGGTGTGTGTGGGACCCGTACCCCAGTGAGAGTCGGTGTGTGTGGGACCCGTACCCCAGTGAGAGTCAGTGTCTGTGGGACCCGTACCCCGGCGAGAGTCGGTGTCTGTGGGACCCGTACCCCAGGGAGAGTCGGTGTCTGTGGGACCCGTACCCCGGCGAGAGTCGGTGTCTGTGGGACCCGTACCCCAGGGAGAGTCGGCGTCTGTGGGACCCCACAGCGCTGTCACGAGCGGAGGGGAGTGGGCGAGGGGGTAACCTGGTTCGAAATAAATTGAAGCAAAGAATTCCTGTTGTCGATATAAACTTTGACCCTTCTCACCCAGCTCCCGATGCAATGTATCCCGATGGGCTGCGGGACGTTCTCCGGAAGATGATCCGCGAGGAGGGAATTGGGTCCCTGTACAAGGGCTTCAGCGCTGTCATGTTACGGGCGTTCCCTGCCAATGCGGTAAGACTTTACAACAACCCACCGGTTTCTTTCATTTTCTCCCCCCGCCCGGCTCTTCCCCCCCCCCGCCCGACGCCATGGACTCCCTCCCTGGGTTTCAGGAGTGACGGGACTTTCTTGCTGCATCTCACTCGAGCAGATCAGGCCCTTCCCCACGTTTGAGCGCAGACGGTGGAGGGTCTATCGACACCACTGTGTCAGCTAATGAGTTGGACGCGAGGCAGGACTTGTGGCAGGACTCACAGCACACAGTCTAGTTTACAGCAAACCAAGTCTATTTACAGAGTCTATTTAAAACGAGTCTCTTCCAACTGCAGCAAACAGTCTACAGAGTCTATTTAAACTGCACACTACAGCAAACAGTCTACAGAGTCTATTTAAACTGCACACTACAGCAAACAGTCCACAGAGTCTATTTAAACAGCGCACTACAGCAAACAGTCCACAGAGTCTATTTAAACAGCGCACTACAGCAAACAGTCTACAGAGTCTATTTAAACTACACACTACAGCAAACAGTCTACAGAGTCTATTTAAACTGCACACTACAGCAAACAGTCTACAGAGTCTATTTAAACTGCACACTACAGCTAACAGTCTACAGAGTCTATTTAAACTACACACTACAGCAAACAGTCTACAGAGTCTATTTAAAATGCACACTACAGCTAACAGTCTACAGAGTCTATTTAAACTGCACACTACAGCTAACAGTCTACAGAGTCTATTTAAACTGCACACTACAGCAAACAGTCCACAGAGTCTATTTAAACAGCGCACTACAGCAAACAGTCCACAGAGTCTATTTAAACAGCGCACTACAGCAAACAGTCCACAGAGTCTATTTAAACAGCGCACTACAGCAAACAGTCCACAGAGTCTATTTAAACAGCGCACTACAGCAAACAGTCTACAAAGTCTATTTAAACAGCGCACCACAGCAAACAGTCGACAGAGTCTATTTAAACTGCACACTACAGCAAACAGTCCACAGAGTCTATTTAAACAGCGCACTACAGCAAACAGTCTACAGAGTCTATTTAAACAGCGCACTACAGCAAACAGTCTACAAAGTCTATTTAAACAGCGCACCACAGCAAACAGTCTACAGAGTCTATTTAAACAGCGCACCACGTGATATCAAGAAACGGCTGAGTGCACTGGATACATCAAAGGCTATGGGCCCCGACAACATCCCAGCTGTAGTGCTGAAGACTTGTGCTCCAGAACTAGCTGCGCCTCTAGCCAAGCTCTTCCAGTACAGCTACAACACTGGCATCTACCCGACAATGTGGAAAATTGCCCAGGTATGTCCTGTCCACAAAAAGCAGGACAAATCCAATCCGGCCAATTACCGCTCCATCAGTCTACTCTCAATCATCAGCAAAGTGATGGAAGGTGTCGTCGACAGTGCTATCAAGCGGCACTTACTCACCAATAACCTGCTCACCGATGCTCAGTTTGGGTTCCGCCAGGACCACTCGGCTCCAGACCTCATTACAGCCCTGGTCCAAACATGGACAAAAGAGCTGAATTCCAGAGGTGAAGTGAGAGTGACTGCCCTTGACATCAAGGCAGCATTTGACAGAGTGTGGCACCAAGGAGCCCTGGTAAAATTGAAGTCAATGGGAATCAGGGGGAAAACTCTCCAGTGGCTGGAGTCATACCTGGCACAAAGGAAGATGGTAGTGGTTGTTGGAGGCCAATCATCTCAGCCTCAGGACATTGCTGCAGGAGTTCCTCAGGGCAGTGTCCTAGGCCCAACCATCTTCAGCTGCTTCATCAATGATCTTCCCTCCATCATAAGGTCAGAAATGGGGATGTTCGCTGATGATTGCACAGTGTTCAGTTCCATTCGCAACCCCTCAGATAATGAAGCAGTCCGAGCCCGCATGCAGCAAGACCTGGACAACATCCAGGCTTGGGCTCATAAGTGGCAAGTAACATTCGCGCCAGATAAGTGCCAGGCAATGACCATCTCCAACAAGAGAGAGTCTAACCACCTCCCCTTGACATTCAACGGCATTACCATCGCCGAATCCCCCACAATCAACATCCTGGGGGTCACCATTGACCAGAAACTTAACTGGACCAGCCATATAAATACTGTGGCTATGAGAGCAGGTCAGAGGCTGGGTATTCTGCGATGAGTGACTCACCTCCTGACTCCCCAAAGCCTTTCCACCACCTACAAGGCACAAGTCAGGAGTGTGATGGAATACTCTCCACTTGCCTGGATGAGTGCAGCTCCAACAACACTCAAGAAGCTCGACACCATCCAGGACAAAGCAGCCCGCTTGATTGGCACCCCATCCACCACCCTAAACATTCACTCCCTTCACCACCGGCGCACTGTGGCTGCAGTGTGGACCATCCACAGGATGCACTGCAGCAACTCGCCAAGGCTTCTTTGACAGCACCTCCCAAACTTGCGACCTCTACCACCTAGAAGGACAAGAGCAGCAGGTACATGGGAACAACACCACCTGCACGTTCCCCATCAAGTCACACACCATCCCGACTTGGAAATATATCGCCGTTCCTTCATTGTCACTGGGTCAAAATCCTGGAACTCCCTTCCTAACAGCACTGTGGGAGAACCTTCACCACACGGACTGCAGCGGTTCAAGAAGGCGGCTCACCACCACCTTCTCAAGGGCAATTAGGGATGGGCAATAAATGCCGGCCTCGCCAGCGACGCCCACATCCCGTGAACGAATAAAAAAAACCCCACAGCAAACAGTCTACAAAGTCTATTTAAACAGCGCACCACAGCAAACAGTCTACAGAGTCTATTTAAACAGCGCACTACAGCAAACAGTCTACGGAGTCTATTTAAACAGCACACTACAGCAAACAGTCTGCAGAGTCTATTTAAACAGCACACTGCAGCAAACAGTCTACAGAGTCTATTTAAACAGCACACTACAGCAAACAGTCTACAGAGTCTATTTAAACAGCACACTATTGCAAACAGTCTACAGAGTCTATTTAAACAGCACACTACAGCAAACAGTCTACAGAGTCTATTTAAACAGCACACTGCAGCAAACAGTCTACAGAGTCTATTTAAACAGCACACTATTGCAAACAGTCTACAGAGTCTATTTAAACAGCACACTATTGCAAACAGTCTACAGAGTCTATTTAAACAGCACACTACAGCAAACAGTCTACAGGGTCTATTTAAACAGCACACTACAGCAAACAGTCTACAGGGTCTATTTAAACAGCACACTATTGCAAACAGTCTGCAGAGTCTATTTAAACAGCACACTGCAACAAACAGTGTACAGAGTCTATTTAAACAGCGCACTACAGCAAACAGTCTACAGAGTCTATTTAAACAGCGCACTGCAGCAAACAGTCTACAGAGTCTATTTCAACAGCGCACTACAGCAAACAGTCTACAGGGTCTATTTAAACAGCGCACTACAGCAAACAGTCTACAGAGTCTATTTAAACAGCGCACTGCAGCAAACAGTCTACAGAGTCTATTTAAACAGCGCACTACAGGGTAAGGAAGAGTCTGTTCGCTTTCCGATTGGCCAATATGTCCTTCCTGAGGTGGGCTGGCCAAAAAACTGGACGCAATTGCAGCGACTCCGGCCCAGGGGATGGAATGAGACAACGCAGGAGGAGGCCACTCGGCCCGTCGTGCCTGTGCCGGCTCTTTGAAAGAGCTATCCAATTACTCCCACCCCCCGTGCTCTTTCCCTGTAATTTTTTTCCCCTTTTCAAGTATTTCTCCAATTCCCCTTTTGAAAGTTATTATTGAATCTGCTTCCACCGCCCGTTCAGGCAGTGAATTCCAGATCAGAACAACTCGCTGCGTAAAAAAAATTCTCCTCATCTCCCCCTCTGGTTCTTCTCCCGATTATCTTAAATCTGCGTCCTCTGGTTACCGACCCTCCTGCCCACTGGAAACAGTTTCTCCTTATTTACTCGATCAGAATCCCTTCATGATTTTGAACACCTCGATTAAATCTCCCCTTAACCTTCTCTGCTCTGAGGAGAACAATCCCAGATTCTCCGGTCTCTCCGCATAACTGGAGTCCCTCATCCCTGGAACCATTCCGGTAAATCTTCTCCTGCACCCTCTCCAAGGCCTTGACATCCTTCCTAAAGTGCCCAGAATTGGACCCAGCTGAGGCCTAACCCAGCGATTCACGAAGGTTTAGCGTAACTTCCTGGCCTGAACGTCTTGGGTGGGGAAGGGTTTTGGTTGCACTGATGTTCAAGCTTGCCCCCCCTCACGCTCCCCCTCTAACCCACAGGCCTGTTTCCTGGGCTTCGAACTGAGCATGGGGTTCCTGGACTGGCTGTCCCCCAGGCCCTGAGGTCGCGACCCGGACTCCTGGCCGCCTTTTGACCGCAGTCAGCCCGGGAGAGAGGGCCCCCCCTCCCGCGTTCGACGTCTGTCGCCGCTAACTAACCCGGAACGGTCCGCCCCGAGGGAGGAAATCACACCGAACTCCAAGAGGGCAAGACGCTCGACTCCCTAACAGCCTAGCACTAATTTCAGTTGTCTCGGTCTGCGTTTTAGTTTACATGTTTTCGAGCTAAGCCCGTATTTCGACAGCCAAGATGGTTCACGTACAAACGAAGAGTGGGGGGAGGGTTTGGGGTGGGGCCTAGGCCGACTCCTCACTCCAGTCCAGGCTCTGGTGGCTGGTTGCGGCCTTGTTGCCCTGTTCTTGGTCTAGGCCCTGGCTCTGTCTTTGCCGCCGGTTTAGCTCGCACTCTGGTCTGGGTTCTGACAAGCTGCCGCAAACAGCAACGTGATAAATGACCAGAACCTCTGCTTTTTTTTTTAAGTGATGGACGAGGGATAAATATCGGCCCCGGGACACCGGGGAGAACTCCCTCCTCCCCGCCCCCCCCCCCCCAACTCTGCTCCTCTGCGGCCGCGGGCTCTTTTACGTCCCACCCGAGAGGGCGGAAGGGGGCCCTCGGTTTAACGTCTCGTCCCGAAAGACCTCAGCTGCGACAGTGCGGCGCTCCCTCAGTACCGGGGAGGAGTGTCGGGCCTGGATTATCTGGAGTGGGGACTTCTCACTCCGATGTGAGAGAGAGAGAGAGGCCCTCTAAACCAAGACATGTGGTTCAAAGGCCATGGATTGACTCCTCTGTTGTAGCTGTACATGTTTGTCTGTGCATGTTTGTGAGAGATAGAGCCCGTCTTAAAAAAAAAAGCAAGAAAAATAAACAAATATTGCAATTCTGTTGTCTCTGTTTTGTCCTGTTGAGGCCTTGTTCATAACTTGGAACGAAACGGACTGATTTCCTTTTGGTTAACGGGAGTCGCTGCTGCCTCTGGATGCTGGAGAGATCTCAGCTTATCCCACCGTGACCACCAAATGACGCCGCTGTGTCTTTCACTGTAACTATTCCGAAATTTTACGTCAATAAAGAAGGAGCTCCCATTTCTCCAGCGCCTTTCACCGCCTCAGGACGTCCCGAAGGGTTTCACAGCCAACGAGGTACTTTGTTTGAAGCGTAGTCACTGTTGTAATGTAGGAAACGCAGCAGTGTGCACAGCAAGATCCCACAAACAGCGGCGTGATAAACGACCAGGGCACCGGGGAGGACTCTCTCCTTCCCCCACCCGCTCTTCTTCCAATAGTGGCCGTGGGATCTTTTACCTCCACCCGAGAGGGGCAGGCTGTGCCCCTCGGTTCCAGCTTTGCTCCTTCAACGGGCATAAACCTCGTCGCTGGGGTCACGCAGCCTTCTGGTCCGCTGATTTGCCCCTCTTCCCCCCCGAACCAGGGGAACTGCAGCGTCCCGACTGAAATCGGCTGGCTTGGCACAGACCGGAGATGGATCCGGGGAACCTTAAAAGTGTCAATTTCAAAACCTGCTGGACTCTGGGGGGACACAAAAAAACAAACAAGCGATGCACCCCATGGTTAAACAGCACATCAACATTCACTGTCCGGGCCCTCACCTGAACAATGGTCATTTGGTCTGGGACTGGAGGGCATAGCGGACACTGATAATAACATCATTAGTTAAATTTATAAGTTTCCTTTTTTTATATGGTTTAATGTCTCTTTACGAGCTAGTTAGGAGAGAGAGAAAGAGAGTTCAACCTGTCGTCAGAACTACTTTGGTTATTGTGACAGAAGCAATGGGAGTTATATCGAAACTACAGCACAGAAACAGGCCATTCAGCCCAACTGGTCTATCCCACACGAGCCTCCTCCCTCCCTACTCCATCTCACCCTATCACCCTATCCTTCTATTCCTCTCTCCCTCATGTGTTTATCGAGCTTCCCCTTAAATCCATCGATTCTATTCCCCTCGACCACTCCATGTGGGAGCGAGTTCCACATTCTCACCGCTCCCTGGGTAAAGGAGTTTCTCCTGAATTCCCCGATTGGATTTATTAGTGACTCTCTTATATTGATGGCCCCTCGTTCTGGTCTCCCCCACAAGTGGAAACATCTTCTCTACGTCTACCCTATCGAAACCCCTTCATAATTTTAAAGACCTCTATCAGGTCACCCTTCAGCCTTCTCGTTTTTAGAGAAAAGAGTCCCGGCCTGTTCAGCCTTTCCTGATAGTTATAACCTCTCAGTTCTGGTATCATCCTGGTGAATCTTTTTTGCACCTTCTCCAGTGCCTCTATATCCTTTTTATAATATGGAGACCAGAACTGTGCCCAGTGCTCCAAGTGTGATATGGAGACCAGAACTGTGCCCAGTGCTCCAAGTGTGATATGGAGACCAGAACTGTGCCCAGTGCTCTAAGTGTGATATGGAGACCAGAACTGTGCCCAGTGCTCCAAGTGTGATATGGAGACCAGGACTGTGCCCGGTGCTCCAAGTGTGATATGGAGACCAGAACTGTGCCCAGTGCACCAAGTGTGATATGGAGACCAGGACTGTGCCCAGTGCTCCAAGTGTGATATGGAGACCAGAACTGTGTCCAGTGCTCCAAGTGTGATATGGGGACCAGAACTGTGCCCAGTATTCCAAGTGTGATATGGAGACCAGAACTGTGTCCAGTGCTCCAAGTGTGATATGGAGACCAGAACTGTGTCCAGTGCTCCAAGTGTGATATGGGGACCAGAACTGTGCCCAGTATTCCAAGTGTGATATGGAGACCAGAACTGTGCCCAGTATTCCAAGTGTGATATGGAGACCAGAACTGTGCCCAGTGCTCCAAGTGTGATATGGAGACCAGAACTGTGCCCAGTGCTCCAAGTGTGATAAGGAGACCAGAACTGTGCCCAGTGCTCCAAGTGTGATATGGAGACCAGAACTGTGCCCAGTATTCCAAGTGTGATATGGAGACCAGAACTGTGCCCAGTGCTCCAAGTGTGATATGGGGACCAGAACTGTGCCCAGTATTCCAAGTGTGATATGGAGACCAGAACTGTGCCCAGTATTCCAAGTGTGATATGGAGACCAGAACTGTGCCCAGTGCTCCAAGTGTGATATGGAGACCAAAACTGTGCCCAGTGCTCCAAGTGTGATATGGAGACCAGAACTGTGCCCAGTGCTCCAAGTGTGATATGGGGACCAGAACTGTGCCCAGTATTCCAAGTGTGATATGGAGACCAGAACTGTGCCCAGTATTCCAAGTGTGATATGGAGACCAGAACTGTGCCCAGTGCTCCAAGTGTGATATGGGGACCAGAACTGTGCCCAGTATTCCAAGTGTGATATGGAGACCAGAACTGTGCCCAGTGCTCCAAGTGTGATATGGAGACCAGAACTGTGCCCAGTGCTCCAAGTGTGATATGGGGACCAGAACTGTGCCCAGTATTCCAAGTGTGATATGGAGACCAGAACTGTGCCCAGTATTCCAAGTGTGATATGGAGACCAGAACTGTGCCCAGTGCTCCAAGTGTGATATGGGGACCAGAACTGTGCCCAGTATTCCAAGTGTGATATGGAGACCAGAACTGTGCCCGGTATTCCAAGTGTGATATGGAGACCAGAACTGTTCCCAGTATTCCAAGCCTTCTTAAGTGTAAGCAAAATTTTAACGTTGTGGTAAGTCTTAATGACTACCAAACAACCTCTCTGGCACTGAAAATTTAATTTTACAAGTGTCATTAAGTCAGAATTTAATTGTTGTTCGACATTTAGAAAAACAAATTTAACAATTTAATTTTTTTTCCCTTTTCCTTTCTGTCTCTTTTATCTCTGTCTTTTAATTCAGTATTTCTCACCCTCTCTTTAGTTGGCTTTCTGTAACTGATTTGACATTGGATTCAGCCCTGTTGTCCCGTTTCGCACTGTCGCACGGTCGAAATCTAGCCCTGCGTAATGAAGGCAAGCGACGCGTTGGCACAGAGCGTGTGGCATAACTCAGGTTCTGAAGTGACCCTGAGATCTTTCCGCTTGTGAGGCGAGGTCAGAACTAAGGGGCCATAAATATGAGACAGTCACCACTATTCAAAGAAGAGCAGGGGAGTTCTCCCCGGTGTCCTGGGGCCAATATTTATCCCACATCCAACATCACTAAAACAGATTATCTGGTCATTTATCTCATTGCTGTTTGTGGGATCTTGCTGTGCGCAAATCGGCTGCTGCGTTTCCCACATTGCAACAGTGACCACACTTTCGAAGTACTTCATTGGCTACAAAGTGCTTGGGCTGTCCTGAAAGGCATGAAAGGCACAGTATAAATGCAAGTCTTTCTTAAACTGGTTAACAACTGCATTAAAACACAGGGATGGGCTAAAAATTGATAAAGAGGTACTAGAGAGGCTGGCTGTACTTAAAGTAGATAAGTCACCCGGTCCGGATGGGACGATCCTCGGTTGCTGAGGGAAGTAAGGGTGGAAATTGCGGAGATACTGACCATAATCTTCCAAACATCCTTCGATACGGGGACTGGAGAATTGCAAATGTTACATCCTTGTTCAAAAAAGGGTGTAAGGATAAACCCAGCAATTACAGGCCGGTCAGTTTAACCTCGGAGGTGGGGAAACTTTTAGAAATGATAATCCGGGACAGAATTAACAGTCACTTGGACGAGTGTGGATTAATTAGGGAAAGCCAGCACGGATTTGTTGAGGGCTGGTCGCGTTTGGCTGGCCTGGTGGAGTTTTTCGACGGGGGGAACGGAGAGGATAGATGAGGGCAATGCAGCTGGTGTGGTGTACATGGACCTTCGGGGGGCGTTTGATGGGGTGCCGCTCGGTGGGCTTGTCGTCGGGGTTGCGGCCCATGGAATAGTGGGGGCAGTGGCAGCGTGCATGCAGAATTGGAGGGGGACGGGGGGACAGGGAGTGGTGGTTTTTGGACTGGAGGGAGGCGTGCGGTGGTGTTCCCCGAGGGTTGGTGCTGGGACCACTGCTTTTCTTGATGTTGTTGGTGACTTGGACCTGGGTGCACAGGGCACGGTTTCCGGGTTTGCGGATGACGCAGGGCTTGGAGGCGGGGGGGGGGGCGGGGGGGGGATAGTGGTGGACTTCGGGAGGGTGTGGACGGGCTCGTGGCATGGGCGGACAATTGGCAGATGAAATTTGGCACGGGGGGGGCGGTGCGGGGTGATGCATTTCGGTAGGGGGGAACGAGGAGAGGCGGTGTGGACTGGAGGGCACGGCTCTGGGGGGGTGGGGGGGGGTACGGGAGCGGAGAGATCTGGGGGTATGTGTGCGTGGGTCGTTCGGGGTGGTAGGGCAGGTTGGGAGAGCATGCGGGACCCTGGGCTTTATGGGTGGAGGCATGGAGTGCAGGGGTATGGAGGTTACGATGAGCCTTTGTGGAGCACTGGTTCGGCCGTGGCTGGAGCGTTGTGTCCAGTTCTGGGCGCCGCACTTTGGGAGGGATGTGGGGGCCTTGGAGGGGGCGCAGGGGAGAATTGCTGGAGTGGTTTCAGGGATGGGGGACTTTGGTTGCGTGGGTGGACTGGAGAGGCCGGGGTAGTGTAGTGGTTATGTTACTGGGCTAGTAATCCAGAGGCCTGGACTAAAATCCAGAGTCACGAGTTCAAATCCCGCCACGGCAGCTGGCGAATTTAAATAAAAAATAAAAAATAAAAATCTGGAATTAAAATACGACTATCAGTAATGGTGGCCATGAAACTACCGGATTGTCGTAAAAACCCATCTGGTTCACTAATGCCCTTTAGGGAAGGAAACCTGCCGTCCTTACCCGGTCTGGGCCTATATGTGACTCCAGACCCACAGCAATGTGGTTGATTCCTAATCGCCCTCTGAAATGGCCGAGCAAGCCACTCAGTTGTAAAAATCTCGCTAGGGATGGGCAATAAATGCCGGCCTTGCCAGCGACGCCCACATCCCGTGAACGAATAAAAAAAAAAGAACGGAGACGGTTGCGAGGGGGATTTGGTGGAGGTGTTCGGGGTCGTGGGGGGTCTGGACAGAGTGGGTGGAGAGAAGTTGTTCCCATTGGGTCGGGAACCAGGGGACGTGGATTTGGGGTGGTTGACAAGGGAGCCAAGGGTGACATGAGGGCTGCGGGGGGTGGGACTGGCTGGATTGCTCTTGCTTGGAGCCGGCATGGACTTGATGGACCGGGTGGCCTCCTTCCGTGCTGTGGCCATTCTATGATAAATCCCAATCGGGAATTCAAAATGCTGGAAATCGGAAATAAAAGCAGAAAATGCTGGAAGGACTCAGCAGGTCGGGCGGCGTCGGTGGAGAGGGAAACGGAGTTAATGTTTCAAGCCAAGGACTGTTCGTCAGAACGGGAAGAGGCTGAAGATTTAAGAGTTTTTAAGCCAGTACAGAGCCGGGGAAAGGGGAGGGGAGGTAAGAACAAATGGGAAAGGGGGTCCGTGGCTGGGTGGAGGGCAGGAGTGAGTCAATGATAAAAGGGATGTTGGTGCAAGGCAAAAGGGGGGGTGGTAATGGGGACAAGTAGAGGAACAAAAGACGGGTCCAGAGGAGGTGTAAATGGCAGCAGCAGCACCAATACTAGTACCTGCTGTCAGAGAAAAGTGGGAGCAGTGGTTATGACCTGAAGAGTGGTGAATCTTTTGGAATTCTCTACCCCAGAGGGCTGTGGATGCTCAGTCGTTGAGTATATTCAAGGCTGAGATCGATAGATTGCTGGACTCTAGGGGAAATCGAGGGATATTACAGGGCTCGACAGGGAGGATGTTTCCCCTGGCTGGGGAGTCTCGAACCAGGGGTCACCGTCTCAGGAGAAGGGGTCGGCCATTCAAGACTGAGAAGAGGAGGAATTTCTTCACTCAGAGGGTGGTGAGTCTTTGGAATTCTCTACTCCAGAGTGCTATGGAGGCTCAGTCACTGAGTACATTCAAGACTGAGATCGATAGATTTTTAGATATTAAAGGCATCAAGGGATATGGGGATGGTGCAGGAAAATGGCGTTGAGGTAGAAGATCAGCCATGATCTTGTTGAATGGCAGAGCAGGCTCGAGGGGCTGGATGGCCTACTACAGACATACGTACGAACATACGAATTAAGAGTGGGAGCAGGCCATTCGGCCCCTCGAGCCTGCTCTACCATTCGACAAGATCATGGCTGATCTGATTGTGACCTCAACCCTACTTTCCCGTCTACCTACTATAACCTTTGACTCCCTCGTTAATCAGGAATCTATCGAACTCAGCCTTAAAAATATTCAATGACCCTGCCTCCTCCGCTCTCTGAGGAAGGGAGTTCCACAGACTCACGACCCTCTGAGAGAAAAAAATTCTCCTCATCTCCGTCTTAAATGGGAGACCCCTTATTTTAAACTGTGTCCCCCCGTTCTAGTCTCTCCCACAAGGGGAAACATCCTCTCAGCATCTGCCCCTTTAAGTCCTCTCAGGATCTTACATGTTTCAATAAGATCACCTCTCATTCTTCTAAACTCCTGTGTATACAGGCCCAACTTGTCCAACCTTTCCTCATGAGATAACCCAGGAATCAGTCGAGTGAACCTTCTCTGAACCGCCTCTAAAGCAATTATGTCCTTTCTTAAATAAAGAGACCAAAACTGCACACAGTATTCTAGATGTGGTCTCACCAACGCCCTGTGCAACTGTAGCAAAACATCTCGACTTTTATATTCCATTGCTCTTGCAATAAATGACGACGTTCCATTTGCCTTCCTAATCACTTGCTGTACCTGCAGACTAACTTTTTGTGATTCATGTACTAGGACACCCAGATCCCTCTGTACCTCAGAGTTCTGCATTCTCTCTCCATTCAAATAATACACTGCTTTTCTATTCCTCCTGCCAAAGTGGACAAGTTCACATTTCCCCACGTCACATTTTTTTGCCCACTCACTTAACCTATCCCTATCCCTTTTTGCAGACCCCCTAAACTCCCCTTCCTGCTCCTATTTCTTACGGGGATCGGGCGTCAAAGCGGAGCTGAGGGCGGGGATCGGCCATGATCTGATTGAATGGCGGAGCAGGCTCGAGGAGGGGGGGAGGGGGGGGCGCGTGCGGCTGCAGTATGCGCAGTGCTGCTGGGGTTTGCATTCTGTGCCTTCTTGCAATCCCCTGTCCCCTCTCCCAGGCTCAGGGTGCAGAGACACAGAGAGAGAGAGAGAGGGAGAGAGACTACATCTCCCAGAAGGCTCTTCAGCACCCTCCTCCACCGCGCATGCCCAAAAACGTCATTCATTTAAACCACACCTCATGAGAAAATTAATCTTCTTGCTCACAAAAGAATGCAGATGCACAAAGGGTGAGTTTTACGACCTTTATTTTATAAATTGGAACAAATCTGTTCGTTTGTTTGCGCGTGTGGGTGGGGAGAACTACATTTCCCAGCGGGCAGTGCGAGGGGAGGGTTCCGCGCAGGCGCATTAGCGACATGACCGAAAAGACGTCGCCTTGGTGATCGAGGCCTACAGATTGGGGGCGAGGGCTGAAGCCTCGGGCTGTGGTGCTGGTACCTGCCCCACCTTTTAAGCCTGATCCCAACTCCTTCCCCAGCACGGGTTTTTGCACCTTATTTCTGCTGCTTAGCTGCAGTTTTTTTTGGAGGTGGAGGTGGGGGTCAAACTTGACATAATTGTCTTTTGGAACCATTTTCCAATTTAAAGGGGATTTCTGTGTCTTTTTGCAAAAAAAATAGGTTTCCCTCCCTCATCTGAGTTTTTTTATTCACTCATTTTTTTTTTCCCTTTCTTGCAAACTTTGATTTTTATTTTTTTTTAAATCCAGGGAGAGGCCGAGCGTCAAGCGAATAAAAACCATTTTGATAACCGGGCAGGAGGATATCCTGGTTTTCGACGCAAAGTAATGGCGGCGGTGGTGGGAGGAAGCACCTTTTGTGGTTTGTTTCTGATTTAAGTTGGTCTTAAAGTGGGCTGACGGCTTTAAGTCGCTCGTGGGGCCCACGCGGTTCACCCCTGGCTCGGCGTGACCTTTAACCCCTTTACTCTCGTTCTGCTTGACTACAGCTGCGGGGCCAAGTTTTGACTTTTTCTTTCTTCCTCAACCCTCCCAACAACCGCCCCCTCCTACCGCCAGCAACAAAAACAAGAAAAGGTGGGGGGTGGATTTGCCAGAGTACCCCTGGTGGGGTGGGGGCGCGCCCCTTCGCCGTGCCAGGATGCCCTTGAACGTGAAGTGGCCGTTCCCAAACCGCCAGAGGCTGACCTGGACGGTCGGCAGTGCCGTGATCACCGTACTGGTCGGGATCTACAGCCGCGTCTGGACCAGTGAGTACGGGGCGGAAAGTTTGGGGGGATGTGGTAACGGTCGGTGAATTTAGTGGGTCATTTCGGACCTAGTGGCTCGAGCAGGGGGGTTGGGGAGCTCGGTGGGGGTGGGAGTGTGGGGGAAAGATGGTCGGAGAGAGTGGAAGGCGAACTGAGAGGTCAGGGCGGTGGAGGGAGAGAAACAGACAGAAACTGAGAGAGACACGGAGAGAGGGGATCACAAACTGAGACACGAGATGGGGAAAGAGAGAGAAACTGAGGGGTGGGCGATAGAGAGAGGAGATGAGGGAGAAAAAACAGAGGGGTGGGGGAGAGCGAAACAGAAAGGGGCGGATGGGAAAGAGGGAGATAAGTGAGGGAGACGGAGAGTCGGACAAAAGTGGGGAGAGGGAGAGGGCGACTGACACTGCGTTGAAATGTATACTTTAACCTTCAGACTCATGCACGTTTGCTCAGGTTCAAAGGACTCCTATTCCCACTTGTACTGTGGCCATACAATACAGGTGGGTCCAGGTCTGTCACTGTATAACACTGGGGTACAGTACTGGTGGGTCCGGGTCTGTCACTGTATAACACTGGGGTACAGTACTGGTGGGTCCAGGTCTGTCACTGTATAACACTGGGGTACAGTACTGGGGGGTCCAGGTCTCTCACTGTATAACACTGGGGTACAGTACTGGGGGGTCCAGGTCTGTCACTGTATAACACTGGGGTACAGTACTGGTGGGTCCGGGTCTCACTGTATAACACTGGGGTACAGTACTGGTGGGTCCAGGTCTGTCACTGTATAACACTGGGGTACAGTACTGGTGGGTCCAGGTCTGTCACTGTATAACACTGGGGTACAGTATTGGTGGGTCCAGGTCTGTCACTGTATAACACTGGGGTACAGTACTGGTGGGTCCAGGTCTGTCACTGTATAACACTGGGGTACAGTACTGGTGGGTCCAGGTCTGTCACTGTATAACACTGGGGTACAGTACTGGGGGGTCCAGGTCTCTCACTGTATAACACTGGGGTACAGTACTGGTGGGTCTGTCACTGTATAACACTGGGGTACAGTACTGGTGGGTCCAGGTCTGTCACTGTATAACACTGGGGTACAGTACTGGTGGGTCCAGGTCTGTCACTGTATAACACTGGGGTACAGTACTGGTGGGTCCAGGTCTGTCACTGTATAACACTGGGGTACAGTACTGGTGGGTCCAGGTCTGTCACTGTATAACACTGGGGTACAGTACTGGGGGGTCCGGGTCTGTCACTGATGGTGGGAGTGAGAGGTGAGGAGAAGCCTCGTCCTCACCAAGCTACGTGTCGCGAATGCATCTGTCCATGACAGTATTGGTAGGAGTGACCACCGCACAGTCCTTGTGGAGACGAAGTCCCGTCTTCACACTGAAGACACCATCCAACGTGTTGTGTGGCACTACCACTGTGCTAAATGGGATAGATTCAGAACAGATCTAGCAGCTCAAAACTGGGCATCCATGAGGCGCTGTGGGCCATCAGCAGCAGCAGAATTGTATTCCAGCACAATCTGTAACCTCATGGCCCGGCATATTCCTCACTCTACCATTACCAACAAGCCAGGGGATCAACCCTGGTTCAATGAGGAGTGTAGAAGAGCATGCCAGGAGCAGCACCAGGCGTACCTAAAAATGAGGTGCCAACCTGGTGAAGCTACAACACAGGACTACATGCATGGTAAACAGCGGAAGCAACATGCTATAGACAGGGCTAAGCGATTCCACAACCAACAGATCAGATCAAAGCTCTGCAGTCCTGCCACATCCAGTCGTGAATGGTGGTGGACAATTAAACAACTAACGGGAGGAGGAGGCTCTGCAAACATCCCCATCCTCAATGATGGCGGAGTTCAGCACGTCAGTGCAAAAGACAAGGCTGAAGCGTTTGCAACCATCTTCAGCCAGAAGTGCCGAGTGGATGATCCATCTCAGCCTCCTCCCGATATCCCCACCATCACAGAAGCCAGTCTTCAGCCATTTCGATTCACTCCACGTGATATCAAGAAACGGCTGAGTGCACTGGATACAGCAAAGGCTATGGGCCCCGACAACATCCCGGCTGTAGTGCTGAAGACTTGTGCTCCAGAACTAGCTGCGCCTCTAGCCAAGCTGTTCCAGTACAGCTACAACACTGGCATCTACCCGACAATGTGGAAAATTGCCCAGGTATGTCCTGTCCACAAAAAGCAGGACAAATCCAATCCGGCCAATTACCGCCCCATCAGTCTACTCTCAATCATCAGCAAAGTGATGGAAGGTGTCGTCGACAGTGCTATCAAGCGGCACTTACTCACCAATAACCTGCTCACCGATGCTCAGTTTGGGTTCCGCCAGGACCACTCGGCTCCAGACCTCATTACAGCCTTGGTCCAAACATGGACAAAAGAGCTGAATTCCAGAGGTGAGGTGAGAGTGACTGCCCTTGACATCAAGGCAGCATTTGACCGAGTGTGGCACCAAGGAGCCCTAGTAAAATTGAAGTCAGTGGGAATCAGGGGGAAAACTCTCCAGTGGCTGGAGTCATACCGAGCACAAAGGAAGATGGTAGTGGTTGTTGGAGGCCAATCATCTCAGCCCCAGGACATTGCTGCAGGAGTTCCTCAGGGCAGTGTCCTAGGCCCAACCATCTTCAGCTGCTTCATCAATGACCTTCCCTCCATCATAAGGTGAGAAATGGGGATGTTTGCTGATGATTTTTTAAAAATTATTTGTTCATGGGATGTGGGCGTCGCTGGCAAGGCCGGCATTTATTGCCCATCCCTCGTTGCCCCTTGAGAAGGTGGTGGTGAGCCGCCTTCTTGAACCGCTGCAGTCCGTGTGGTGAAGGTTCTCCCACAGTGCTGTTAGGAAGGGAGTTCCAGGATTTTGACCCAGCGACGATGAAGGATATATTTCCAAGTCGGGATGGTGTGTGACTTGGAGGGGAACGTGCAGGTGGTGTTGTTCCCATGTACCTGCTGCTCTTGTCCTTCTAGGTGGTAGAGGTCGCGGGTTTGGGAGGTGCTGTCGAAAAGCCTTGGCAAGCTGCTGCAGTGCATCCTGTGGATGGTCCACACTGCAGCCACTGTGCGCCGGTGGTGAAGGGAGTGAATGTTTAGGGTGGTGGATGGGGTGCCAATCAAGCAATGATTGCACAGTGTTCAGTTCCATTCGCAACCCCTCAGATAATGAAGCAGTCCGAGCCCGCATGCAGCAAGACCTGGACAACATCCAGGCTTGGGCTCATAAGTGGCAAGTAACATTTGCACCAGACAAGTGCCAGGCAATGACCATCCAACAAGAGAGAGTCTAACCACCTCCCCTTGACATTCAACGGCATTACCGTCGCCGAATCCCCCACCATCAATATCCTGGGGGGTCACCTTTGACCAGAAACTTAACTGGACCAGACACATAAATACTGTGGCTACAAGAGCAGGTCAGAGGCTGGGTATTCTGCAGCGAGTGACTCACCTCCTGACTCCCCAAAGCCTTTCCACCATCTACAAGGCACAAGTCAGGAGTGTGATGGAATACTCTCCACTTGCCTGGATGAGTGCAGCTCCAACAACACTCAAGAAACTCGACACCATCCAAGACAAAGCAGCCTGCGTGAAGAAGTATTTTCTAACCTCTCCTGAACGGCCCCGGTTCTGATTTAAAGGTTATGGTCCCCCCTTGTCCTAGACTCCCTGACCAGCGGAGAAAGTTTCTCTCCATCTACAGTATCAATTCCTTTCAAAATCCTGAAAACCTCAATCGAATCACCCCTTACCTTTATATATGATGTGGAGATGCCGGTGATGGACTGGGGTTGACAAATGTAAAGAATCTTACAACACCAGGTTACCGTCCAACAATTTTATTTGAAATTTGATTTTGTGATTTTCAAATAAAATTGTTGGACTATAACCTGGTGTTGTAAGATTCTTAACTTTATATAGTTCAGGGAAATACAAACCTAGTTTATGTAACCTCTCCTCATAATCTAACCCTTGGAGCCCTGGTAACATTCTGGAGATTCTGCTGTTTGTGGGATCTTGCTGTGCGCAAATTGGCTGCCGCGTTTCCTACATTACAACAGTGACTGCACTTCAAAAGTGCTTTGTTGGTTGTGAGACGCTTTGGGACGTCCTGAGGTGGTGAAAGGGGCCGGAGAAATGGGAGTTCCTTCATTCTCTCCTCTCCCTCTCTTTCAGAATACATGAACAGACTGATGGTCCACAACAAGGAGGTTCTGTACGACCTGATTGAAAAGCGTCCCCGGAGCATGCCCCTCATCACCATCGCCAACCACCAGTCCTGCATGGACGACCCGCACATCTGGGGTGAGAGACTTCCCGCGGTTTCTCCCTCTCCTGCCCCCAGCTGTGCCTGGTATGGAGGGGGAGAGGGACGGACGGGGGGAGGGGGAGAGGGGCGGACGGGTGGGAGGGAGAGAGGGGGGTGGACGGGGGAGGGAGAGAGGGGGACGGACAGGGAGGAGGGGGAGAGGGGGACTGACGGGGAGGAGAGGGAGGGGGAGAGGGACGGACGGGGGGGGGGGGGAGGGGGAGAGGGACGGGGGGGGGGGGGAGGGGGAGAGGGACGGGGGGGGGGGGGAGGGGGAGAGGGGACGGACGGAGGAGGGGGAGAGGGGACGGACGGAGGAGGGGGAGAGGGGACGGACGGAGGAGGGGGAGAGGGGGACGGGAGGGGGAGAGAGGGACGGACGGGGGGAGAGGGACGGGGGGGGGGGGGGGGGGAGGGGGAGAGGGGACGGACGGAGGAGGGGGAGAGGGGACGGACGGAGGAGGGGGAGAGGGGACGGACGGAGGAGGGGGAGAGGGGACGGACGGAGGAGGGGGAGAGGGGGACGGGAGGGGGAGAGGGGGACGGACGGGGGGCAGAGGGACGGAGGGGGAGGGGGGAGAGGGACGGAGGGGGAGAGGGACGGAGGGGGAGAGGGACGGAGGGGGAGAGGGACGGAGGGGGAGAGGGACGGACGGGGGGCAGAGGGACGGAGGGGCAGAGGGACGGAGGGGGAGAGGGACGGACGGAGGGGGAGAGGGACGGAGGGGGAGAGGAACCGACGGGGGGGAGGGGGAGAGGGACGGACGGGGGGGGGAGGGGGAGAGGGACGGACGGATAGACAGGGAGTGGGGGGGGGGAAGAGGGACAGACAGGGAAAGACACAGGTGGAGATCCAGTCACCTGGAGGGGTGGGGGCCGATGATTGGATTCTGACCTGGTCCGATTGGCGGTTGCCGATTGCCAGGGATGCTTGCCCGGTGGAGCCGCGGTTGGAAGCGAGGACGTTTGTCAGCGTTTTGTGCAACGGCTCAGTGTGCGAGTGTCCCTCCCAGTGTGGGACTGAGCCCCCTCTCCCCCCCCGACCACACACCGGGTGGGAGCAGCGAACTCAGGGCAGGCCCGGGATGGAACCTGGGCCCTTCCTGCTGTGTGTCCGGGGCTCAGTCCCACACTGGGCGGCACCGACAGAGCCTGACGGATGAACTGTGGGTAGGACGTGCTGTGCAGGAGAAAGCGTCCGTCAGCAGATTGTCTTTGTTCCTGAAAACCTGCTGACTGTTTCTATCTTTCTCCAGGAATCCTAGAGCTGAAACACCTGCGGAGCATCAAGGCGATGCGATGGTGAGTGTCTGAGACACCCGTCTCCTCACTGTTCAGTGTTTATCATCACAGGTAAAGCACAGGGTTAGATACAGAGTAAAGCTCCCTCTACACTGTCCCGTCAAACACTCCCAGGGCAGGTACAGGGTTAGATACAGAGTAAAGCTCCCTCTACACTGTCCCATCAAACACTCCCAGGGCAGGTACAGGGTTAGATACAGAGTAAAGCTCCCTCTACACTGTCCCATCAAACACTCCCAGGGCAGGTACAGGGTTAGATACAGAGTAAAGCTCCCTCTACACTGTCCCATCAAACACTCCCAGGGCAGGTACAGGGTTAGATACAGAGTAAAGCTCTCTCTACACTGTCCCGTCAAACACTCCCAGGGCAGGTACAGGGTTAGATACAGAGTAAAGCTCCCTCTACACTGTCCCGTCAAACACTCCCAGGGCAGGTACAGGGTTAGATACAGAGTAAAGCTCCCTCTACACTGTCCCGTCAAACACTCCCAGGGCAGGTACAGGGTTAGATACAGAGTAAAGCTCCCTCTACACTGTCCCATCAAACACTCCCAGGGCAGGTACAGGGTGAGATACAGAGTAAAGCTCCCTCTACACCGTCCCATCAAACACTCCCAGGGCAGGTACAGGGTTAGATACAGAGTAAAGCTCCCTCTACACCATCCCATCAAACACTCCCAGGGCAGGTACAGGGTTAGATACAGAGTAAAGCTCCCTCTACACTGTCCCGTCAAACACTCCCAGGGCAGGTACAGGGTTAGATACAGAGTAAAGCTCCCTCTACACTGTCCCATCAAACACTCCCAGGGCAGGTGCAGGGTGAGATACAGAGTAAAGCTCCCTCTACACTGTCCCGTCAAACACTCCCAGGGCAGGTACAGGGTTAGGTACAGAGTAAAGCTCCCTCTACACTGTCCCATCAAACACTCCCAGGGCAGGTACAGGGTTAGATACAGAGTAAAGCTCCCTCTACACTGTCCCATCAAACACTCCCAGGGCAGGTACAGCACGGGTGAGATACAGAGTAAAGCTCCCTCTACACTGTCCCCATCAAACACTCCCAGGGCAGGTACAGGGTTAGATACAGAGTAAAGCTCCATCTACACCGTCCCATCAAACACTCCCAGGGCAGGTACAGGGTTAGATACAGAGTAAAGCTCCCTCTACACTGTCCCATCAAACACTCCCAGGGCAGGTACAGGGTTAGATACAGAGTAAAGCTCCCTCTACAATGTCCCATCAAACACTCGCAGGGCAGGTACAGGGTTAGATACAGAGTAAAGCTCCCTCTACACTGTCCCGTCAAACACTCCCAGGGGCAGGTACAGGGTTAGATAGAGTAAAGCTCCCTCTACACTGTCCCATCAAACACTCCCAGGGCAGGTACAGGGTCAGATACAGAGTAAAGCTCCCTCTACACTGTCCCATCAAATACTCCCAGGGCAGGTACAGGGTCAGATACAGAGTAAAGCTCCCCCTACACTGTCCGGTCAAACACTCCCAGGGCAGGTACAGGGTTAGATACAGAGTAAAGCTCCCTCTACACTGTCCCATCAAACACTCCCAGGGCAGGTACAGGGTTAGATACAGAGTAAAGCTCCCTCTACACTGTCCCATCAAACACTCCCAGGGCAGGTACAGGGTTAGATACAGAGTAAAGCTCCCTCTACACTGTCCCATCAAACACTCCCAGGGTCAGGTACAGGGTTAGATACAAAGTAAAGCTCCCTCTACACTGTCCCATCAAACACTCCCAGGGTCAGGTACAGGGTTAGATACAGAGTAAAGCTCCCTCTACACTGTCCCATCAAACACTCCCAGGGCAGGTACAGGGTTAGATACAGAGTAAAGCTCCCTCTACGCTGTCCCATCAAACACTCCCAGGGCAGGTACAGGGTTAGATACAGAGTAAAGCTCCCTCTACACTGTCCTGTCAAACACTCCCAGGGCAGGTACAGGGTTAGATACAGAGTAAAGCTCCCTCTACACTGTCCTGTCAAACACTCCCAGGGCAGGTACAGGGTTAGATACAGAGTAAAGCTCCCTCAACACTGCCTCTGCCCCAATCCCGAAAGAAGCCCCCCCAACTCCGCCAGTATAGCAAATTTTTTAATCGACTGCCAGCTGTCTTGTGATTCCCAATTTGGTGAATGGACCCCAGAGTGGTTCCATTCAAATTGTCCGCAGGATGTGCCTCAGAGCAATTGCCCTCTAACTGACCCCAGGGTATGGGATACGTGGCTGTTCGTAATTACATCAAAGAGCCAGACAACGGTAGTCTCCGCTCCGCCTGAGAACAGTACGTTGTGCGTTATGTGGTGTAACGCTCCTGGCGCTATGAAACAGCCAATCATCTCGGAGCAGTGCCACAGGAGGTCGATTAATTCGGGCTCTTTCCCGTTTGCAGGACTCCTGCTGCCTCCGACATTTGTTTCACCAAAGAACTGCATTCCATGTTCTTCAGTTTGGGCAAATGTGTTCCTGTGTGTCGCGGTAAGTAAGCTGGGGTGTGAGGGAGAGGGATTAACATCAGTAGAGATACAGTCAGTAACACAGGGCGCTGGGGGAGAGGGGTTACTGAGTGACAGTGTGAGGGAGAGGGATTAACATCAGTAGAGATACAGTCAGTAACACAGGGCGCTGGGGGGAGAGGGGTTACTGAGTGACAGTGTGAGGGAGAGGGATTAACATCAGCAGAGATACAGTCAGTAACACAGGGCGCTGGGGGGAGAGGGGTTACTGAGTGACAGTGTGAGGGAGAGGGATTAACATCAGTAGAGATACAGTCAGTAACACAGTGCGCTGGGGGAGAGGGGTTACTGAGAGACAGTGTGAGGGAGAGGGATTAACATCAGTAGAGATACAGTCAGTAACACAGGGCGCTGGGGGAGAGGGGTTACTGAGTGACAGTGTGAGGGAGAGGGATTAACATCAGTAGAGATACAGTCAGTAACACAGGGCGCTGGGGGAGAGGGGTTACTGAGTGACAGTGTGAGGGAGAGGGATTAACATCAGTCGAGATACAGTCAGTAACACAGGGCGCTGGGGGGAGAGGGGTTACTGAGTGACGGTGTGAGGGAGAGGGATTAACATCAGTCGAGATACAGTCAGTAACACAGGGCGCTGGGGGAGAGAGGGGTTACTGAGTGACAGTGTGAGGGAGAGGGATTAACATCAGTAGAGATACAGTCAGTAACACAGGGCGCTGGGGGGAGAGGGGTTACTGAGTGACAGTGTGAGGGAGAGGGATCAATATCAGTAGAGATACAGTCAGTAACACAGGGCGCTGGGGGGAGAGGGGTTACTGAGTGACAGTGTGAGGGAGAGGGATTAACATCAGTAGAGATACAGTCAGTAACACAGGGCGCTGGGGGAGAGGGGTTACTGAGTGACAGTGTGAGGGAGAGGGATTAACATCAGTAGAGATACAGTCAGTAACACAGGGCGCTGGGGGAGAGGGGTTACTGAGAGACAGTGTGAGGGAGAGGGATTAACATCAGTAGAGATACAGTCAGTAACACAGGGCGCTGGGGGAGAGGGGTTACTGAGAGACAGTGTGAGGGAGAGGGATTAACATCAGTAGAGATACAGTCAGTAACACAGGGCGCTGGGGGAGAGGGGTTACTGAGTGACAGTGTGAGGGAGAGGGATTAACATCAGTAGAGATACAGTCAGTAACACAGGGCGCTGGGGGAGAGGGGTTACTGAGTGACAGTGTGAGGGAGAGGGATTGACATCAGTAGAGATACAGTCAGTAACACAGGGTGCTGGGGGAGAGGGGTTACTGAGTGACAGTGTGAGGGAGAGGGATTAACATCAGTAGAGATACAGTCAGTAACACAGGGCGCTGGGGGAGAGGGGTTACTGAGAGACAGTGTGAGGGAGAGGGATTAACATCAGTAGAGATACAGTCAGTAACACAGGGCGCTGGGGGAGAGGGGTTACTGAGAGACAGTGTGAGGGAGAGGGATTAACATCAGTGGAGATACAGTCAGTAACACAGGGCGCTGGGGGGAGAGGGGTTACTGAGTGACAGTGTGAGGGAGAGGGATTAACATCAGTGGAGATACAGTCAGTAACACAGGGCGCTGGGGGGAGAGGGGTTACTGAGTGACAGTGTGAGGGAGAGGGATTAATATCAGTAGAGATACAGTCAGTAACACAGGGCGCTGGGGGGAGAGGGGTTACTGAGTGACAGTGTGAGGGAGAGGGATTAACATCAGTAGAGATACAGTCAGTAACACAGGGCGCTGGGGGAGAGGGGTTACTGAGAGACAGTGTGAGGGAGAGGGATTAACATCAGTGGAGATACAGTCAGTAACACAGGGCGCTGGGGGAGAGGGGTTACTGAGTGACAGTGTGAGGGAGAGGGATTAACATCAGTAGAGATACAGTCAGTAACACAGGGCGCTGGGGGAGAGGGGTTACTGAGTGACAGTGTGAGGGAGAGGGATTAACATCAGTGGAGATACAGTCAGTAACACAGGGCGCTGGGGGAGAGGGGTTACTGAGTGACAGTGTGAGGGAGAGGGATTAACATCAGTAGAGATACAGTCAGTAACACAGGGCGCTGGGGGAGAGGGGTTACTGAGTGACAGTGTGAGGGAGAGGGATTAACATCAGTGGAGATACAGTCAGTAACACAGGGCGCTGGGGGAGAGGGGTTACTGAGAGACAGTGTGAGGGAGAGGGATTAACATCAGTGGAGATACATTCAGTAACACAGGGCGCTGGGGGGAGAGGGGTTCCTGAGTGACAGTGTGAGGGAGAGGGATTAACATCAGTGGAGATACAGTCAGTAACACAGGGCGCTGGGGGGAGAGGGGTTACTGAGTGACAGTGTGAGGGAGAGGGATTAATATCAGTAGAGATACAGTCAGTAACACAGGGTGCTGGGGGGAGAGGGGTTACTGAGTGACAGTGTGAGGGAGAGGGATTAACATCAGTAGAGATACAGTCAGTAACACAGGGCGCTGGGGGAGAGGGGTTACTGAGAGACAGTGTGAGGGAGAGGGATTAACATCAGTGGAGATACAGTCAGTAACACAGGGCGCTGGGGGAGAGGGGTTACTGAGTGACAGTGTGAGGGAGAGGGATTAACATCAGTAGAGATACAGTCAGTAACACAGGGCGCTGGGGGAGAGGGGTTACTGAGAGACAGTGTGAGGGAGAGGGATTAACATCAGTAGAGATACAGTCAGTAACACAGGGCGCTGGGGGAGAGGGGTTACTGAGTGACAGTGTGAGGGAGAGGGATTAACATCAGTAGAGATACAGTCAGTAACACAGGGCGCTGGGGGAGAGGGGTTACTGAGTGACAGTGTGAGGGAGAGGGATTAACATCAGTCGAGATACAGTCAGTAACACAGGGCGCTGGGGGGAGAGGGGTTACTGAGTGACGGTGTGAGGGAGAGGGATTAACATCAGTCGAGATACAGTCAGTAACACAGGGCGCTGGGGGAGAGAGGGGTTACTGAGTGACAGTGTGAGGGAGAGGGATTAACATCAGTAGAGATACAGTCAGTAACACAGGGCGCTGGGGGGAGAGGGGTTACTGAGTGACAGTGTGAGGGAGAGGGATTAATATCAGTAGAGATACAGTCAGTAACACAGGGCGCTGGGGGGAGAGGGGTTACTGAGTGACAGTGTGAGGGAGAGGGATTAACATCAGTAGAGATACAGTCAGTAACACAGGGCGCTGGGGGAGAGGGGTTACTGAGTGACAGTGTGAGGGAGAGGGATTAACATCAGTAGAGATACAGTCAGTAACACAGGGCGCTGGGGGAGAGGGGTTACTGAGAGACAGTGTGAGGGAGAGGGATTAACATCAGTAGAGATACAGTCAGTAACACAGGGCGCTGGGGGAGAGGGGTTACTGAGAGACAGTGTGAGGGAGAGGGATTAACATCAGTAGAGATACAGTCAGTAACACAGGGCGCTGGGGGAGAGGGGTTACTGAGTGACAGTGTGAGGGAGAGGGATTAACATCAGTAGAGATACAGTCAGTAACACAGGGCGCTGGGGGAGAGGGGTTACTGAGTGACAGTGTGAGGGAGAGGGATTGACATCAGTAGAGATACAGTCAGTAACACAGGGCGCTGGGGGAGAGGGGTTACTGAGTGACAGTGTGAGGGAGAGGGATTAACATCAGTAGAGATACAGTCAGTAACACAGGGCGCTGGGGGAGAGGGGTTACTGAGAGACAGTGTGAGGGAGAGGGATTAACATCAGTAGAGATACAGTCAGTAACACAGGGCGCTGGGGGAGAGGGGTTACTGAGAGACAGTGTGAGGGAGAGGGATTAACATCAGTGGAGATACAGTCAGTAACACAGGGCGCTGGGGGGAGAGGGGTTACTGAGTGACAGTGTGAGGGAGAGGGATTAACATCAGTGGAGATACAGTCAGTAACACAGGGCGCTGGGGGGAGAGGGGTTACTGAGTGACAGTGTGAGGGAGAGGGATTAATATCAGTAGAGATACAGTCAGTAACACAGGGCGCTGGGGGGAGAGGGGTTACTGAGTGACAGTGTGAGGGAGAGGGATTAACATCAGTAGAGATACAGTCAGTAACACAGGGCGCTGGGGGAGAGGGGTTACTGAGAGACAGTGTGAGGGAGAGGGATTAACATCAGTGGAGATACAGTCAGTAACACAGGGCGCTGGGGGAGAGGGGTTACTGAGTGACAGTGTGAGGGAGAGGGATTAACATCAGTAGAGATACAGTCAGTAACACAGGGCGCTGGGGGAGAGGGGTTACTGAGTGACAGTGTGAGGGAGAGGGATTAACATCAGTGGAGATACAGTCAGTAACACAGGGCGCTGGGGGAGAGGGGTTACTGAGTGACAGTGTGAGGGAGAGGGATTAACATCAGTAGAGATACAGTCAGTAACACAGGGCGCTGGGGGAGAGGGGTTACTGAGTGACAGTGTGAGGGAGAGGGATTAACATCAGTGGAGATACATTCAGTAACACAGGGCGCTGGGGGGAGAGGGGTTCCTGAGTGACAGTGTGAGGGAGAGGGATTAACATCAGTGGAGATACAGTCAGTAACACAGGGCGCTGGGGGGAGAGGGGTTACTGAGTGACAGTGTGAGGGAGAGGGATTAATATCAGTAGAGATACAGTCAGTAACACAGGGCGCTGGGGGGAGAGGGGTTACTGAGTGACAGTGTGAGGGAGAGGGATTAACATCAGTAGAGATACAGTCAGTAACACAGGGCGCTGGGGGAGAGGGGTTACTGAGAGACAGTGTGAGGGAGAGGGATTAACATCAGTGGAGATACAGTCAGTAACACAGGGCGCTGGGGGAGAGGGGTTACTGAGTGACAGTGTGAGGGAGAGGGATTAACATCAGTAGAGATACAGTCAGTAACACAGGGCGCTGGGGGAGAGGGGTTACTGAGAGACAGTGTGAGGGAGAGGGATTAACATCAGTGGAGATACAGTCAGTAACACAGGGCGCTGGGGGAGAGGGGTTACTGAGTGACAGTGTGAGGGAGAGGGATTAACATCAGTAGAGATACAGTCAGTAACACAGGGCGCTGGGGGAGAGGGGTTACTGAGTGACAGTGTGAGGGAGAGGGATTAACATCAGTAGAGATACAGTCAGTAACACAGGGCGCTGGGGGGAGAGGGGTTACTGAGTGACAGTGTGAGGGAGAGGGATTAATATCAGTAGAGATACAGTCAGTAACACAGGGCGCTGGGGGGAGAGGGGTTACTGAGTGACAGTGTGAGGGAGAGGGATTAACATCAGTAGAGATACAGTCAGTAACACAGGGCGCTGGGGGAGAGGGGTTACTGAGAGACAGTGTGAGGGAGAGGGATTAACATCAGTGGAGATACAGTCAGTAACACAGGGCGCTGGGGGAGAGGGGTTACTGAGTGACAGTGTGAGGGAGAGGGATTAACATCAGTAGAGATACAGTCAGTAACACAGGGCGCTGGGGGAGAGGGGTTACTGAGTGACAGTGTGAGGGAGAGGGATTAACATCAGTGGAGATACAGTCAGTAACACAGGGCGCTGGGGGAGAGGGGTTACTGAGTGACAGTGTGAGGGAGAGGGATTAACATCAGTAGAGATACAGTCAGTAACACAGGGCGCTGGGGGAGAGGGGTTACTGAGTGACAGTGTGAGGGAGAGGGATTAACATCAGTGGAGATACAGTCAGTAACACAGGGCGCTGGGGGAGAGGGGTTACTGAGAGACAGTGTGAGGGAGAGGGATTAACATCAGTGGAGATACATTCAGTAACACAGGGCGCTGGGGGGAGAGGGGTTCCTGAGTGACAGTGTGAGGGAGAGGGATTAACATCAGTGGAGATACAGTCAGTAACACAGGGCGCTGGGGGGAGAGGGGTTACTGAGTGACAGTGTGAGGGAGAGGGATTAATATCAGTAGAGATACAGTCAGTAACACAGGGCGCTGGGGGAGAGGGGTTACTGAGTGACAGTGTGAGGGAGAGGGATTAACATCAGTCGAGATACAGTCAGTAACACAGGGCGCTGGGGGAGAGGGGTTACTGAGTGACAGTGTGAGGGAGAGGGATTAACATCAGTGGAGATACAGTCAGTAACACAGGGCGCTGGGGGAGAGGGGTTACTGAGAGACAGTGTGAGGGAGAGGGATTAACATCAGTGGAGATACATTCAGTAACACAGGGCGCTGGGGGGAGAGGGGTTCCTGAGTGACAGTGTGAGGGAGAGGGATTAACATCAGTGGAGATACAGTCAGTAACACAGGGCGCTGGGGGGAGAGGGGTTACTGAGTGACAGTGTGAGGGAGAGGGATTAATATCAGTAGAGATACAGTCAGTAACACAGGGCGCTGGGGGAGAGGGGTTACTGAGTGACAGTGTGAGGGAGAGGGATTAACATCAGTAGAGATACAGTCAGTAACACAGGGCGCTGGGGGAGAGGGGTTACTGAGTGACAGTGTGAGGGAGAGGGATTAACATCAGTCGAGATACAGTCAGTAACACAGGGCGCTGGGGGGAGAGGGGTTACTGAGTGACGGTGTGAGGGAGAGGGATTAACATCAGTCGAGATACAGTCAGTAACACAGGGCGCTGGGGGAGAGAGGGGTTACTGAGTGACAGTGTGAGGGAGAGGGATTAACATCAGTAGAGATACAGTCAGTAACACAGGGCGCTGGGGGGAGAGGGGTTACTGAGTGACAGTGTGAGGGAGAGGGATTAATATCAGTAGAGATACAGTCAGTAACACAGGGCGCTGGGGGGAGAGGGGTTACTGAGTGACAGTGTGAGGGAGAGGGATTAACATCAGTAGAGATACAGTCAGTAACACAGGGCGCTGGGGGAGAGGGGTTACTGAGAGACAGTGTGAGGGAGAGGGATTAACATCAGTAGAGATACAGTCAGTAACACAGGGCGCTGGGGGAGAGGGGTTACTGAGAGACAGTGTGAGGGAGAGGGATTAACATCAGTAGAGATACAGTCAGTAACACAGGGCGCTGGGGGAGAGGGGTTACTGAGTGACAGTGTGAGGGAGAGGGATTAACATCAGTAGAGATACAGTCAGTAACACAGGGCGCTGGGGGAGAGGGGTTACTGAGAGACAGTGTGAGGGAGAGGGATTAACATCAGTAGAGATACAGTCAGTAACACAGGGCGCTGGGGGAGAGGGGTTACTGAGAGACAGTGTGAGGGAGAGGGATTAACATCAGTGGAGATACAGTCAGTAACACAGGGCGCTGGGGGGAGAGGGGTTACTGAGTGACAGTGTGAGGGAGAGGGATTAACATCAGTGGAGATACAGTCAGTAACACAGGGCGCTGGGGGGAGAGGGGTTACTGAGTGACAGTGTGAGGGAGAGGGATTAATATCAGTAGAGATACAGTCAGTAACACAGGGCGCTGGGGGGAGAGGGGTTACTGAGTGACAGTGTGAGGGAGAGGGATTAACATCAGTAGAGATACAGTCAGTAACACAGGGCGCTGGGGGAGAGGGGTTACTGAGAGACAGTGTGAGGGAGAGGGATTAACATCAGTGGAGATACAGTCAGTAACACAGGGCGCTGGGGGAGAGGGGTTACTGAGTGACAGTGTGAGGGAGAGGGATTAACATCAGTAGAGATACAGTCAGTAACACAGGGCGCTGGGGGAGAGGGGTTACTGAGTGACAGTGTGAGGGAGAGGGATTAACATCAGTGGAGATACAGTCAGTAACACAGGGCGCTGGGGGAGAGGGGTTACTGAGTGACAGTGTGAGGGAGAGGGATTAACATCAGTAGAGATACAGTCAGTAACACAGGGCGCTGGGGGAGAGGGGTTACTGAGTGACAGTGTGAGGGAGAGGGATTAACATCAGTGGAGATACATTCAGTAACACAGGGCGCTGGGGGGAGAGGGGTTCCTGAGTGACAGTGTGAGGGAGAGGGATTAACATCAGTGGAGATACAGTCAGTAACACAGGGCGCTGGGGGGAGAGGGGTTACTGAGTGACAGTGTGAGGGAGAGGGATTAATATCAGTAGAGATACAGTCAGTAACACAGGGCGCTGGGGGGAGAGGGGTTACTGAGTGACAGTGTGAGGGAGAGGGATTAACATCAGTAGAGATACAGTCAGTAACACAGGGCGCTGGGGGAGAGGGGTTACTGAGAGACAGTGTGAGGGAGAGGGATTAACATCAGTGGAGATACAGTCAGTAACACAGGGCGCTGGGGGAGAGGGGTTACTGAGTGACAGTGTGAGGGAGAGGGATTAACATCAGTAGAGATACAGTCAGTAACACAGGGCGCTGGGGGAGAGGGGTTACTGAGAGACAGTGTGAGGGAGAGGGATTAACATCAGTGGAGATACAGTCAGTAACACAGGGCGCTGGGGGAGAGGGGTTACTGAGTGACAGTGTGAGGGAGAGGGATTAACATCAGTAGAGATACAGTCAGTAACACAGGGCGCTGGGGGAGAGGGGTTACTGAGTGACAGTGTGAGGGAGAGGGATTAACATCAGTGGAGATACAGTCAGTAACACAGGGCGCTGGGGGAGAGGGGTTACTGAGAGACAGTGTGAGGGAGAGGGATTAACATCAGTGGAGATACATTCAGTAACACAGGGCGCTGGGGGGAGAGGGGTTCCTGAGTGACAGTGTGAGGGAGAGGGATTAACATCAGTGGAGATACAGTCAGTAACACAGGGCGCTGGGGGGAGAGGGGTTACTGAGTGACAGTGTGAGGGAGAGGGATTAACATCAGTGGAGATACAGTCAGTAACACAGGGCGCTGGGGGAGAGGGTTACTGAGTGACAGTGTGAGGGAGAGGGATTAACATCAGTAGAGATACAGTCAGTAACACAGGGCGCTGGGGGAGAGGGGTTACTGAGTGACAGTGTGAGGGAGAGGGATTAACATCAGTAGAGATACAGTCAGTAACACAGGGCGCTGGGGGAGAGGGGTTACTGAGTGACAGTGTGAGGGAGAGGGATTAACATCAGTAGAGATACAGTCAGTAACACAGGGCGCTGGGAGAGAGGGGTTACTGAGTGACAGTGTGAGGGAGAGGGATTAACATCAGTAGAGATACAGTCAGTAACACAGGGCGCTGGGGGAGAGGGGTTACTGAGTGACGGTGTGAGGGAGAGGGATTAACATCAGTAGAGATACAGTCAGTAACACAGGGCGCTGGGGAGAGGGGTTACTGAGTGACAGTGTGAGGGAGAGGGATTGACATCAGTAGAGATACAGTCAGTAACACAAGGCGCTGGGGGAGAGGGGTTACTGAGTGACAGTGTGAGGGAGAGGGATTAACATCAGTAGAGATACAGTCAGTAACACAGGGCGCTGGGGGAGAGGGGTTACTGAGAGACAGTGTGAGGGAGAGGGATTAACATCAGTAGAGATACAGTCAGTAACACAGGGCGCTGGGGGAGAGGGGTTACTGAGTGACAGTGTGAGGGAGAGGGATTAATATCAGTAGAGATACAGTCAGTAACACAGGGCGCTGGGGGAGAGGGGTTACTGAGTGACAGTGTGAGGGAGAGGGATTAACATCAGTAGAGATACAGTCAGTAACACAGGGCGCTGGGGGGAGAGGGGTTACTGAGTGACAGTGTGAGGGAGAGGGATTAACATCAGTAGAGATACAGTCAGTAACACAGGGCGCTGGGGGAGAGGGGTTACTGAGTGACAGTGTGAGGGAGAGGGATTAACATCAGTAGAGATACAGTCAGTAACACAGGGCGCTGGGGAGAGGGGTTACTGAGTGACAGTGTGAGGGAGAGGGATTAACATCAGTAGAGATACAGTCAGTAACACAGGGGACTGGGGAGAGGGGTTACTGAGTGACAGTGTGAGGGAGAGGGATTGACATCAGTTAGTTGGGGTGTGTGGTCCTGCTGGATTGAGTGGGCCCCTCTCACTCACCTTGTGACGATGGACCACACCACGTCTGTTCGCTCACTGCAACCCTCCCCTAACCCTCCCTTCTCGTTGCCTAGGTGACGGAGTGTACCAGAAAGGGATGGATTTCCTTCTGGACAAGCTTAACCACGGAGAATGGGTCCACATTTTTCCGGAAGGTACCGGCGTTTAATGGGAGTCGGAACGCGGTGGGGAGAGAGACGGGGTCCGGGGGGGGGGGGGCGAGGGGAGAATTCCACTGATTCAGTTGCGTTACAAGAAGCGCTGGGGGATTGAGGGGGGGTGACAGGGTGGGGAGCTCCCTGAACCCACAGGGGGAGAGCCTCTCTTTGCCCCGATGTGGAGTGCATGTTTTGTGAGGTAGGTGCGGTCTGCCCTGTTTCGGGGGTGGGGGTGGTGTTGGTCGTGGGCCTGGTCTTGCGTCTATGAGCAACCTTTTTATTATTTCCTTCTTCCAGGCAAGGTGAACATGACCCAGGAGTTCATGAGGCTGAAGTGGGGTGAGTGTCCTCTCCTTTCGAGTCTCCGAGCTGCCCGTCCACAGTGGTACAGAGCCCCTCGGGCCCGTTACATAGGAACAGGAGGAGGCCATTCAGGCCCTCGGGCCTGTGATATAGGACAGGAGGAGGCCATTCAGGCCCTCGGGCCTGTGATATAGGACAGGAGGAGGCCATTCAGCCCCTCGGGCCTGTTCTATAGGACAGGAGGAGGCCATTCAGCCCCTCGGGCCTGTGATATAGGACAGGAGGAGGCCATTCAGCCCCTCAGGCCTGTTCTATAGAACAGGAGGAGGCCATTCAGCCCCTCGGGCCTGTTCTATAGAACAGGAGGAGGCCATTCAGCCCCTCGGGCCTGTTCTATAGAACAGGAGGAGGCCATTCAGCCCCTCGGGCCTGTGATATAAGATATAGGACAGGAGGAGGCCCATTCAGCCCCTCGAGCCTGTTACACAGGAACAGGAGGAGGCCCATTCAGCCCCTCGGGCCTGTTACACAGGAACAGGAGGAGGCCCATTCAGCCCCTCGGGCCTGTGATATAGAACAGGAGGAGGCCCATTCAGCCCCTCGGGCCTGTGATATAGAACAGGAGGAGGCCCATTTAGCCCCTCGGGCCTGTTACACAGGAACAGGAGGAGGCCATTCAGCCCCTCGGGCCTGTTACACAGTAACAGGAGGAGGCCATTCAGCCCCTCGGGCCTGTTACATAGCTGCCCGGCCAAGATTAGCTGACGCAGCGTCTGAGCAATCGCGGCCTTAAATTGGGTGGGGGGACAGCGGGGGGCGCGATTTAGGCCGACCTCGGGTGTCTTTGTGGCGCGCTCTGCGCGGTCGACAGCTGGAATCGCCCCTCCCCCCCCCTAACCAGGAGTTGTCCCAGCGCCTCCCCTCCCCTCGCGGAGATGCTGGCGGGTGAGAGAGGGGGGCAGCGTTCCCCGGGCACGGGCTGCCCTCGTTAGGCAGGTACCTGCGCGCGGCCCCTGCCCGGAGATGCTGATGTGGGATTGCCTCGTCTTGTTCTTCCTGTAGGTGTCGGGAGGCTGATCTCAGAATGTTCCTTGAACCCTGTAATTCTCCCGCTCTGGCACGTAGGTAAGTCTGATCAGGGAGGGGGGAGAGGGGCCGTGGGGGACACGGGGGGGAGCTGGGGAACGGGGCACGGGGGGGGCTGGGGAACGGGGGGGGGGCTGGGGAACGGGGCACGGGGGGGGCTGGGGAACGGGGCACGGGGGGGGGGCTGGGGGAACGGGGCACAGGGCTGGCGGAGGGGGTAACAGGGGGTCTGGCGGAGGGGGGTAACGGGGGGGGGTCTGGCAGAGGGGGTCTGGAGGAGGGGGTCTGGCAGAGGGGGTATCGGGGGGGTCTGGCGGAGGGGGTATCGGGGGGGCTGGCGGAGGGGGTCTGGAGGAGGGGGTAACGGAGGGGGTCTGGCAGAGGGTCTGGCGGAGGGGCTAACGGGGGGTCTGGCGGAGGGGCTAACGGGGGGTCTGGCAGAGGGGGTATCGGGGGGGTCTGGCGGAGGGGGTAACGGGGGGTCTGGCGGAGGGGGTAACGGGGGGTCTGGCGGAGGGGGTAACGGGGGGTCTGGCGAAGGGGGTAACGGGGGTCTGGCGGAGGGGGTAACGGGGGGTCTGGCGGAGGGGGTAACGGGGGGTCTGGCGGAGGGGGTAACGGGGGGTCTGGCGGAGGGGGTAACGGGGGGGCTGGGGGAGGGGGTAACGGGGGGGCTGGGGGAGGGGGTAACGGGGGGTCTGGTGGAGGGGGTAACGGGGGGGCTGGGGAGGGGCTAATGGGGGGGCTGGGGGAGGGGGTATCGGGGGGGGTCTGGTGGAGGGGGTAACGGAGGGTCTGGTGGAGGGGGTAACGGAGGGTCTGGTGGAGGGGGTAACGGGGGGTCTGGTGGAGGGGGTAACGGGGGGGCTGGTGGAGGGGGTAACGGGGGGTCTGGTGGAGGGGGTAACGGGGGGTCTGGTGGAGGGGGTAACGGGGGGTCTGGTGGAGGGGGTAACGGGGGGGCTAGGGGAGGGGGTCGGGGGGGGGGGAGAGTCAGTTGGGTGAAGGGAGATTGCTCTCAGTAAACATGCCGTTTATCTCTAACCCCTTCTCTCCTGTTGGCTTCCCCCAGGTATGAGTGACGTCCTCCCCAACAAGGCTCCGTATTACCCCCGCCTCGGAAAGGTGAGCCTCTGCCCTTCCGCCAGAGTTTGTTGTCTCCCCGTCTCCGGGGTCTGATCCGACGCCCACCGTCCCATCCCCCCCTCCAGTGGGCTCTTCATAGTGTGTGAGAACGGACAGGGGGCTTCTGCAGCACATTGGACCATGGGGAGTGGGGGCTATCGCACACTCACACACCCCTTTCGCTCACACACTCGCTCTCCCTCGCTCGCTCACGCGCTCTCCCTCGCTCGCTCACGCTCTCTCCCTCGCTCACGCTCACTCCCTCGCTCACGCGCTCTCCTCGCTCGCTCACGCGCTCTCCCTCGCTCGCTCACGCGCTCTCCCTCGCTCGCTCACGCGCTCTCCCTCGCTCGCTCACGCGCTCTCCCTCGCTCGCTCACGCGCTCTCCCTCGCTCGCTCACGCGCTCTCCCTCGCTCGCTCACGCTCTCTCCCTCGCTCACGCTCACTCCCTCGCTCACGCGCTCTCCCTCGCTCGCTCACGCGCTCTCCCTCGCTCGCTCACGCGCTCTCCCTCGCTCGCTCACGCGCTCTCCCTCGCTCGCTCACGCGCTCTCCCTCGCTCGCTCACGCGCTCTCCCTCGCTCGCTCACGCTCTCTCCCTCGCTCACACTCTCATGCACGTGCACGCACACTATCTAGCACTTACACTATCTCACACTCTCTTGCACACGCACTTGCTGTCGCTCACTCTCTTATATACACACACACGCGCGCGCACACACACACACACACACACCCCAGGAGGTCACCGGTTAGAGATCCAGAATGGAAATACTAACTTTTAAAACAAAAATTCATTCGTGGGATGTGGGCGTCGCTGGCGAGGCCGGCATTTATTGCCCGTCCCTGGTCGCCCCTTGAGAAGGTGGTGGTGAGCCGCCTTCTTGAACCGCTGCAGTCCGTGTGGTGAAGGTTCTCCCACAGTGCTGTTAGGAAGGGAGTTCCAGGATTTTGACCCAGCGACAATGAAGGAACGGCGATATATTTCCAAGTCGGGATGGTGTGTGACTCGGAGGGGAACGTGCAGGTGGTGTTGTTCCCATGTACCTGCTGCTCTTGTCCTTCTAGCTGGTGGAGGTCGCGGGTTTGGGAGGTGCTGTTGGAGGATCCTTGATTTCCTCCTGCATTAAGAGGGAGGGAGTGAAATGCCTCCAGTCTCTTGCTCCGTGGGATCTTCCTACTCTCAGTACCATACGAGAGTGCGCGGTTACCCACCGATCCCGCGGCGCGCGTGACTCCTCGCCCCTGCGCGCTCCACGTAGAGTGCGCGGTGGTCCGGAGATCGCAGCACCCCCCCCACCAGTGATGCTCTGGGAGAGGGGGGGGGGGGTTAACCTGTGGTGACCTTGCCCTCTCACTGACGCGTCGGGTCGATCGAAGGTTGAAGGCGGGGCGGGGGGAGGGGGTGGTTCGGGGCTGTCTGTCTGTCTGAGGATATCCCAAAGCCCCGGGGCCTGACGCTATTTCTGGTCTTCTCTCCAGAGAATAACGGTTTACATCGGGAGGCCGTTTATGCTCAAACAGCTGGTGGACGACCTCAAGACCCAAAACCGTTCTCCGGTAAGAACCGACGGCAAACGCAGCACCGGAGTGGTTAGTGCGGGCGGGGCTTTCATCTCAGGCCCCTCCCTCACCCCCACCTCCCTCACCCCCACCTCCCTCACCCCCCACCTCCCGTCCTGCATCCCCCTCCCTCCCTCATCTCCGCCCTCCCCCCTCATCTCCGCCCTCCCCCCTTCTTCCCCCTCCCCCTTCTTCCCCCTCCCCCTTCTTCCCCCTCCCCCTTCTTCCCCCTCCCCCTTCTTCCCCCTCCCCCTTCTTCCCCCCTCCCCCTTCTTCCCCCTCCCTCTTGCCCCCTCCCCTCCCCTCCCTCTTTTTCCCCCTCCCCTCCCTCTTTTTCCCCCTCCCCTCCCCTCCCTTTTTTCCCCCTCCCCTCCCTTTTTTCCCCCTCCCCTCCCTTTTTTCCCCCTCCCCTCCCTTTTTTCCCCCTCCCCTCCCCTCCCTTTTTTCCCCTCCCCTCCCTTTTTTCCCCCTCCCCTCCCTTTTTTCCCCCTCCCCTCCTTTTTTCCCCCTCCCCTCCCTTTTTCCCCCTCCCCTCCCTTTTTTCCCCCTCCCCTCCCTTTTTCCCCCTCCCCTCCCTTTTTTCCCCCTCCCCTCCCTTTTTTCCCCCTCCCCTCCCTTTTTTCCCCCTCCCCTCCCTTTTTTCCCCCTCCCCTCCCTCTTTTTCCCTCCCCTCCCTCTTTTTCCCCTCCCCTCCCTCTTTTTCCCCTCCCCTCCCTCTTTTTCCCCTCCCCTCCCTCTTTTTCCCCTCCCCTCCCTCTTTTTCCCCTCCCCTCCCTCTTTTTCCCCTCCCCTCCCTCTTTTTCCCCTCCCCTCCCTCTTTTTCCCCCTCCCTCTTTTTCCCCCTCCCTCTTTTTCCCCCTCCCTCTTTTTCCCCCTCCCTCTTTTTGCCCCTCCCTCTTTTTGCCCCTCCCCCTCCCTCTTTTTGCCCCTCCCCCTCCCTCTTTTTGCCCCTCCCCCTCCCTCTTTTTGCCCCTCCCCCTCCCTCTTTTTGCCCCTCCCCCTCCCTCTTTTTGCCCCTCCCCCTCCCTCCTTTTTGCCCCTCCCCCCTCCCTCTTTTTCCCCCTCCCCCCTCCCTCTTTTTCCCCCTCCCCCCTCCCTCTTTTTCCCCCTCCCCCCTCCCTCTTTTTCCCCCTCCCCCTCCCTCTTTTCCCCCCTCCCCCTCCCTCTTTTTCCCCCTA